>NW_021938789.1:4343873-4347899 GCF_001715985.3 Manacus vitellinus | reverse complement strand
GGGAAGGAGGAGGAGGGGTCGGAGCGGCGGAGGGAGGGGATGGAGCTAGAGGGAGCCAAAGGACTGAGGACGGGGGGAGCGGTGCAGCGGAGGGAGAGAGGGACAGAGAGGGGAGGCGGCAGAGAAGAGAAGGAAAAGGAGCAGGGGCTAGAGGGGAGCAGGGAGAAAGTGAGGGGCGGGAGGCATGCCGAGGTGCCCCGAAAGGGTGCCCTCGACAGGCGGGGCGGGGCAGAGCTGGCTGCTCTCCTGCCCAGGCCCTTCACTGTAAGTGGGCGGAGAGAAGAAAGAGTCGGATCCAGAAAAGCCCACGGGAAAGGCGAAGAGGACATGGGATGGCAGGACAAACATCTCTGGATTGAAGGAGAAGGATGTAGGGAGAAGACTGGAAATAAGAACAAGGGAATGAGGCGGAGCGTGGCGAGGAAAAGCAGTGATAGTAGTGAGAGAGGACAGAAGGGAAAGAGGAAGCTGGGAGCCGCGAACCCCTTCCCTGTGTTTGTACGGCACGCGGCAGGACCCCAGGCAGTCTGCCGAGGGCATGTGCTGCAGATTGTCCATGCCTATGTCCGGGAACTGGGTAGACTGTGGAAGAGTAATTCCTACAGCCAGAGTCACTTCTCCGTCCTCCTTTCACGTGCAGACCCTCAGACTGAATGCGCAGGGTTCCCCTGGGGAGAAAGCGATCCCTTTTCCTTCTGAGGAGCCCCGAGGTGTCAGGCCACCCTGAAATCCACACATAACCTCCACAGGCTGCTCCCTACCACACCACACCGTCACTCCACCCCCTCCCCGCGGGTCAGCAGAGCTCTTCTGTAACTTTCAAGTGAGAAAGTGCTGGCCGGGTGCGCGGGTGTGTGTGAGTACTCCAAGGTGTGCCTCTGGGGGACGGAGAAGCGTTCCCCTGAGCTGTGGAACTTGGAGGAGGATCGATGTGTTTCTGTATTACCTCGAGAACTTTTACTCCCCACCACCTCCCAGCACTGCAAAGTTTTATAACGAGTTTGCACTACTCGAGGCAGGACGTCCAGCGATTTTAGAGCCACCATCAGCTGTGGATCGCAGGGAAACCCCTCCCTCCCTGTGATCCTGTGTAAAGCCAGGGGAATGCTTCCAAACAGCTTTTAAGAGGGCTTTTAGTCCGAATCTCGAGGTTTCCACCACGAAAACTGCTGAGGGCAAGGGAGAAGCCCTTGAAAAAGAGTTGGCAATAGAAGTGCTGACAGGCTTTTAAATATTGTGATGCCAGAGATTCCATGAGCTAAAATCAGGACGTCTTAAGACTTTGGACTACTTTAAACTTTAACGCAGTGGTTCTTGAGAGAGAGGGTTTCAGCTCTTTTTCATGAATTTTGTTTCACTTTATAAATTCACTCAGATTTTAATGGAGCCGTCTGCTGGAGAGCTGTACATTTTCCACCTGGAAAAAAAAATCCTTCTTCCATCAACACTGTTGTTGGCCAAATGCCCAACATTGTTGCATTTGTCTTGCAGTCTCCTGTAGAAACTGGTGGTTTTAATGGAGCAAAATATCCATTTAAGACGCAGTGATATGCCGAGGAATGGGCCAGGGTTTAGAGGTACGAATTGCGAAGAAGCAGCTGAAAATACAATTTAAGAAATTGTGAGTGAGGTGGTAAAATTAGGAACATGGGAGACTTGGACAGCAGGATGGGTCGGTCTTTGCTTCTCCACTTCTGTCTCGGCCTCTCTTCCCGCTGTCTGTGAATAAGACACTTTCCAGGTGCTCACATCTGTTCTTGCTGCAAACCATTTCCCTTTTAGTCCCGAAAAAAAGAATTCATCTTAAAAAGCCAATGCCTTGACTCAGTGTGTTTTCCTAGAAGACATTTTCTTGGAAAAAAAATGAAAACTTGAGGAAGACAGAAATTAAGAAGGAAAATTAAGAAGGAGACATAAGTTTTGTCATCCAATTTTTTTTCACCGCGCCCCCCTCCACGCCTCGAGAAGTCCAAGCCCAGCTCTGGGAGACCATGCCCGGTAACACCCCACAGTGAAAGGTTTGTCATCCTTCCCCAGCCCCAGTTGGCCGGCTTTTCAAAACTATTTTTTTTTTTCCCTGACAAACTCCGTGCAGTGAGGGAGAACGCTACAATGCCGGATCTCCTCAGCCACTGGGGTAAGTTGGAATCAATTCACTGGCCACGAGAGGACCGGGGGGCCCTCTGAGGTCCTCCCTGCAGCGAGTCCTACAAGCCAGATCCACGCCGGGCTCCTCATGCCCTCTGCTAGGGTCACCCTTATCTTCAGGGGAAAGTAAAGATCAACAGGTAGAGGGTATCCTGCAAAACCCTAACAACCACCTGCAAAGTGCCCTCCTACGGAGAGAGCGGGGCTGCCGCGGGAGAGGGCAGCGAAACCCCGCGGGTCTGCTCCAGGCCCCCAGCATCCCACTCTGAGCCCCTGCCCGCCCGCATTTGACCCAGAGATGATGTGAAGAACGGTGTCCGCCGGGGCGACGGGGCAAGAGTCCTTGCCAAAATTCAGCGGCTTTTTCCTGCGCATGGTTCCCGGGACGCGTGGAGCACCCCGGGGAAGAGATTCGGCTGAGAGCAACCGTGGCTTTGGCCTTAACCTTAATCTTCGCTTTCCGCGAGGATTAGCTGCCAGGGTTGAGCCAGCAACGGGGATCTGGTTGCCAGAAAGGGGGTCCCGCGCTGTTTATCCTCCGCGGCACCTTTCTGCACCGTCGCGATTCACTGCCAGTCTCCGAAAGGTGTCGATTGTATGCAACAATTTTTCTTCTAGTAGGTAGAGGTTTTCCGACACTGGTACTTGTTACGCCCGTGCTTCATTTGTACTTTATTTGTGAGGAATGTCGTTGTCTGGGACGCGTGAGGATACACAGTGGCCGGTACCGCACAGCTGCAGGGCAGGAAGAGCGAGTCTTTTCCTTTGAATAATAAAATCCTGTAATAGAAGCTAACATCGTGCAGAGTGGAAACGTTTTACCTGGGAAAACTTTTTACCAGAAAAGCTGGTACACGCACCTATATTTCCATTTCAGCTCAGAGTACAAAAAGTCTCATACTCTAAATCTGATGGAAATGAGATCTGATTAGACGGTGCAGAAACGCCGAAGAGTCTGGTTTCGCTTGGTTTACAGAATCGGGCTTGTTTTATCCCCCGATGTACTCGAGGGTAAAATGGGCCCTCCCTGGGTTTCACATCCCCTTGCAAATAAGACCCTGGCAATTGCGGACATAGCAACAGTGGTCTTTAAGCCGTCTCCGATGCTTTTCATGGGACACAAACCATGCGAGTGGGTCCAGAATACAAGAGCTGTCTGAAGAGGTCATTAAAATCACTGGGCGAATTTGGGTATCTTGGCGCTGCCGGTCTCTAAATAAAACTCGCTTTGGCGGTTCAGCAGTGGCTGGATATGAATCGCCGGTTGCTGTTGCAGTTTCCCCCCTCCACGCCGCCACCCCGGAGCAAGCAGTGGTTCGGGGCAGCGGGGATATCCCTCGCCTGAGCCGGGCATCCCGGGGAGGGAGAGGAGGAGAGAGGGGAGGGAACCGGTTTCACTAGCTGGTAAGCAATTGTCCCTGGAGTTCCACAGGAAAGCAGCTACACGAGTCACACAGAACCAGGTTTTTTTGGGGAGCTGAACTTGCTCAGCCAGCAACCAAAGAAGTGTCGGGACACAGGCGGATGGGGCCATGTCCCAGGACCTCGAGACAGAACATCCCTTTTCGAAACCCTGTGTTTCCCTCTGAGGTCAGTTCAGAGTCCTCAGCTAAATCGGCTTCCTCCAGACGCTGCCCTTGATACGAGAGGCGTGCAGAAAAATCCTAGAGGCGTTTTCTGAATAAAGCTAGTTCAGTAGACTGGAATTGCTGAAGAGGCAAGGGAAAGGCAAAGGAAGGCAAAGAAAAGGCAAGGGAAAGGCAAGGGAAGGCAAGGCGAAGAGAGGACAAGAGAGAAGAGAAGAGAAGAGAAGAGAAGAGAAGAGAAGAGAAGAGAAGAGAAGAGAAGAGAAGAGAAGAGAAGAGAAGAGAAGAGAAG
>NW_021938789.1:4339195-4343402 GCF_001715985.3 Manacus vitellinus | reverse complement strand
AGAAAAGAAAAGAAAAGAAAAGAAAAGAAAAGAAAATTTTAAATTTTAGATGAATATCTAAATTTTCATTTATACCTTTTTAAATAGGCATTCATATATCTCACTCGATAGAAATTTAATCGTAGAATCTGTAAGCAGAGCTGAGAATTTCGAGGTAGTTAAATGAAGCATTAAGACATCCTCCACAAAGTTATATTCATTTGGAATTGGAAGGGAAATGTACGATTATTGCATGGATCTGATTTGAGGCTGAGAGCACTAAACACTTCGAGTCCGCCGGAGTCTGAAGTGAGTCTCTCTCCGATCGATGATGAGCGCGGGGCGCGTCCCCCGCCCTGCCGGCACGTTGGCAGTGGGCGCAGACGGGCTATTCCAAGATAATGCAGTGGAAAATTAAAAAAAAAAGTATCGATCAAAATATATTGTTGAGCAGTGGAGCCAGCACGCACCTATGAGATTTATCAAGTATTGATTTGCATGAATATTTTAGACCCACATCTATTAGAAAAGTTATGGGCCATCTTAAGCCGGTGAGCAATGTACATTTGCAAAGTAGTCATTTAACAAGGTGCTTTCCAGTATATCTATCATTTTCGTTTAAACTGTAATTAATAATATCGTCTTACTTCAGCTAAACCAGGAATTTATTTCAGAAGGGCAGTGAAGACCTTATTTTGATCGTCGTTTGCTTTGCTTAAAAAAAAAAAAAAAAAAAAAAGGTCTTTTCACTGATTATTTTTATTAGCATCTAATAAACAGAAGTTGTCTTTGTGAGTAATCTGGCAAGGTTTTCCTTTGCCTCGCCTCTGGAGTGCCATCTAGCTAAGCTGTTGTAGCAACATTCATTAAATAAATGTCAACAGACAAGGATTTATGCTGCATAATAATATTACAGCTGTAGTATAACTGGATTTATTTTAAAGCTATTCTGAGGTTGCTTTGATCTATAAAGCAGCAACGTATGTCTCTATATGTCGCAAATAGCCCTTGTGAAAGTACTTTGAGCTGTACTGTCCATCAACATTTTTCTTGCAGTATTCTGTTTGCAGAAGCAGCACAAAGCGTGTGACTCTTGCCTTTTGGATTTGTTTAATAAAAAATATACACGAGGACGAAAACTGCGAGGAATCTGCTGTCCTGGTGTGAGGGTTGGGCTTGGGGCGTTGGGTTTGGGGGTTTTTTGCCTGTTTTGAAATCGTCAATGCACATACATCAGGGACTATGTCTTTTGCTAGCTGTTTGTCTGCATTCTGGAGAAACATCTTGCCATCAGGTACAAGGAAATCCGTCATTAAAAAAGCTACGAGGTAAAGAAACCTGAGGTGTATATGTTCCTACTTTCAGCACATACTTTTAATAAGCCACTATAAATCACTTTTTGTACAGAATAAGGCATAAGTGAGAACTTTTTCTTAGATGATTTCACGTCTTGAACCTTTTAATATTTTACTATGATCATAAGTTACAAATACAGTGTATGAAAAAAATCTGTTTATTGATATAATCAGCACATCTTTAAAAAACAAACAAACTAATGTCAAAACACATTTTAAAAATCCGATTGATCATTTAGCCCTGCCAGTTCCTTAACTTCAAGAAAAGAATATTTAGTAGAATCAGAAGTATAATAATCTCATATGTTACTCCAAAGAAAAGGCATGTGGAGAGTGGCAGGCGTGTTAAATTTCTCGTTGGATTACAATCTACTCTGATATGACTGTAGTGAGTCAGGATTTTACTCCAGTTGGTAACACTGGGAGATCTGGGGAGCTGGATATGACGAGGAAAACGCTCCGGCCGCTGTCTTCCAGGGGCAGCCAGGCTTTGAACGGCATCAAATCAAGTGCTTGCGCCTTGAGGAAGAAACATCGCCCCAAGTCACCTCCTCTGGCACGAAAAGCCTGAAGTCCAGCCCAGCCGCTTCGCTCGCGGCCGGCTGATCCCGTCCGGGGCACCGACACCCCTCAACTCCACCGTTTCCCGGTCCTTCTTACACCGCTCGGGGATCAGGCTTTAGAAGTTTTCGCCCCAAATTCGGGTGTTTGATAGATATGCAAAGAAAATGGCTGGAGAAGATCTCCGGAGATTTCAGAGGGAGATCAACAGCAGTTGAAAAAAAAAAAAAAAAAAAGAAAGGAAAAAAAAGAAAAAAGAATAACAAAAAGCCAACAGTTTCCAGAAACGGGACCTAAGTCGAAAGAAGCATCCCGGCAAATTAACAGTTTTCCCAGGAACCTGTATATGTGTACATACACAGATAAATATAATTCTCAAGTGGGCTTGAGGCTTTCAGCATCCTGACTTCAACTGTGCAGGTTGATGCTCAGAGCCATGGTTCAGACCAAAGTAAGAAAAAGGAAAAAAAAAAAAAAAAAGGAAAAAAAGCGCAACGCGGTGTCGAGGTGATAATCCGCCCCTGACCTTTCTTCTCAGGTTTCGTATCAAAGCTGAAGCTCCGCCACATCTCGCCAACTGATTTCATAACCAGAAGAAAAAAAGGCAGATTGCTCCAAATATAACGTAAAAGGTAGGAAATAGTAAGGATTAGATCGCTCTTCCTTCACTGGGACAGGTCCGCATGCACGTTCCCCAACAGATCCAGGACCCGGCTCTCCCTGCGGGGACACCGAGTGCGCCGAGCTGGTTGGTTCAATTGCAGCTGATTATGCCCTAAAACGCACGATCAAAGTTTGACTTCCCACCAAGGCTGTGTTTGATAAGGTAATTTTCCCCTTAATATTCGGAAAAAGAAATTCAAACCTTTAGAAACAACGCTAGTCCCGAAATCCATTTTAGCAGTGAGGGGGGAAACAAAACAGTTATTAAAGGAAAACAATAAATTGGCATGCATAATACTTCATATAATATCACGTTACAGGTTCGCTTGCATAACCAGCCGTATAGCTCCCCAGTCTGTTCCCATCTGATTATTTTTCTTTCCTTCCTTTTTAATTGCCAGTGAATTATTAATCGATTACACAAATCTATCCTGTAAGTGACGGACAAGTGGAAGTGCGCTTTCCTCAGTCTCCTCAGGAGACCGAAAAGAAAGTGGCAAACCTACTTGTAAAATACAGTATGTAGAATTAAACACACATGTATATAACCCCGTGTACTTTAGCCGATGATTTGCTCGGGAAATATAACGAATACAAAGAAACCGCATTCTCACAGCTCGGATTTAAGTGGGGCTAATTCTTTTCAACAATTTGCCTTCAAGTTGTTTCAAATCGAAGCTCCTGCATCGAGAAGGACCAGGGGACATCAGCACATGCTCGAGTATCGATTGTATGGAAATGAGAGTAACAATAGGAGGGGGATCTGTACGAATTAAGTGGCTAAAACAAAGGGCCCTGGAGAAACTGCTGGAGGCGGGGATCAGCAGGGTTCCCCTCTCTGCACGGAAAGCTGCTGGGGCAGCCGAGAGACTTAAAGGTTTCCCCGGCAGGAGCGCTGGCCCGAGGCACCAGAGGTCCGGGGGAAGGTCTCTTGGCCGCGGCGGGGGCCCCGAGGCTCGGCCGCCCGTGGGGCGGGGGCGGCGCGGCCGGAAAGCGCCGGCTGTTCCGTACATTCGCATCACTCTCGGCAGCTCTGCGGGCTGGCGGAGGAAGGGTCGAGGGGGTTCTGTTGCCCCTCTGAAAACGCCGTTCTGTGTCACCCCGGGGCTGGGGCTGTGGTGAGAGCTTTGCCGCTACCACGGGGATGCGTTTTCTTTGGATGCGCAGCGGTGGGAGCCCCACCGACCTGATCCCGGCGCATAGCTGGGATCTTCGCAGTCCTTTCGGCTCCCTCCTGCTGCCGCAGGTCGCTCCAAGTTAATCCCAAAAGTAAGTTTATTGCACGTTAAAAAAAAAAAAAAAAAAAAAAAAAAGGCAGAAAATCAAGAAAAGTGTAAGTTGAAAATAAAAAGTCCGTGGAGGAAGGGGGGTGGAGCTGGAAGCCGAGGGAGGGGGCGAGAGGGGGCCGCGGTCCCGGCAGAGTTGGGCGCTCAGACGAGTCCTGTCATCTGCGACCGTAGGAAAGGGAGAGAGGCGGCGGGGAAGGTGCCCAGGGGGTAGCTGACGCCGCTGGAGAAGCCCACCAAGGGGGGTGACATGTGGGGCAGGGTGAAGCCCAAGGCGCTCGCCGGCGAGTTCTCGTGGTATAAAATGGGGACCCGCACTATCCTTTGGGCGGCGTGGGAGAGGTTGGCCGCTTCCAGGTCTGC
>NW_021938789.1:4337351-4338787 GCF_001715985.3 Manacus vitellinus | reverse complement strand
TGGCTGCGGAGAGAGCAGAGAGCTGTTGCGGAGATCGAGGGAAGAAGGGCATCGCATACAGCCCGCCTGCCCCGCGGCCCGCTTACCGGGAGGGGAAACAACGCGGCTGCGGGAGGGCAAGGCCGTGGAGCGGGGAGCCCGAGCAAAGGCTCCTGCCACTGCTCTGAGTGCTGCGATAAACTCCCAAATATTTATGAGCGTATACACACACGAGCGTGCACGCTTATGTGGAAACACAGAAACTGTATTTCATGTGCATATACTCATATATGGGCATACACATATATCTGCATGTATGTACACATATACCTTGTATGTGTACACATGTGTACATGTATATCTTGTGTGTGTGCATGCATCTCAGTGTACACACGTACCTAAACGCTCTCATATGTATGTATATAACACATATACTGTTTTCAACACATAAAATGCACTTCTGTGTATACACACGTGTATATGAAGTATGTACATATTTTTATGTGTGTATGTACACATGAGAGAACACATGAACTCTTATTTATATGCGCACGGGTATATTTACACACATAGGTATACATATATACCTACAAATACATTTGCAAGTGTATTGTTGTGTGTAAGAAGGGCAAGCACAGTGGTGTATGTGTGTTTATATAAAGAGAAGTAAGAAAGAAATAATTCAATTCGCGTTTTTCTGAACTTGGATGGTGACAACTATTCTAATATTGGGACATATCTCCATGGAGTCTCCAATACTCCAATTGTATTCCATTTGCAATTTTAAAGGGGAAAAAATATTTTCTACTCTATAGAACAGAGTAAAAACAGGGAAAAAAAAGTGAGAAAAAAAGCTATTGTTTCTGGGGTAGTTTTCTGTTTCTAGATGTACTTTTGAGAGAAATTACAAATATTAATAATCCTATCACTGTAAAAAGAAAATTTTTGGATTACAAATCACTCCTCTTTTCCTTATCGAGCAATCGTGAGATCTCTGTAGGCTCATATACGATCACAGAGATGTGCCTAGAAACAATATTTCTTCTATCAGTAGATAGAAAATAATCACTGATGGCAGCTCATAAACTTGAGTTAATTTATGCCCCCCAACCCAGACTTCTTCTCCAGCACCCTCTCCATTGGGCTCTCCGCAGCGAGAGGCGAAAGGGCCCGAGCCCAGCTAGTCCCCCAGTTTCTCAAACTCTCCACTGCACTGCTGGGGGACGGTGGTCCCAGCTTTCCGGCTTGCCAGGGAGCCAAAAACAAAAACAAAAAAACTCGAAAAAAAAAAAAAGAAAAAAGAAAAAAAAAAGGCCAGACATGCATCTTAAAAAAAAAAAAAAAAAAAAAAGAGAGAGAGAGAAAGAAAAAGGGATGGGAAGAAAAGGGAAAAGAAAAAAAATTCTCCGAGCAAGCCAAGAATCCCTGTTTACACTTTGGGCAGCGGGGCGGAGGCT
>NW_021938789.1:4144470-4335026 GCF_001715985.3 Manacus vitellinus | reverse complement strand
GGAGCAGCCAGGAGCTGAGCCGGCCTCCCTGGCACGGAGCGGTCACGCTCCCTTTCCCGGAGTGGCTCTGGGGACCTTTTAGGTCAGGGCCTATTTTTGAAAGAACAAAAAAATAAGGAGAACGAATATAAGGGGAATAATTCCACTTCCAAAGACTCCAGAAAGATGCAAACAGCCAGAGCTCTGAAATGGGCTCTGGAAAAGCAGGAACAGGCGGCGGCAAGTTCGGCTTTCGGTTTTACCTGGAGAGAGACCGAAGGCAGTCTAATGAACTGTAAACCGGGCAACAGAGTACTTGTCACTTGTTGCACAGAAATGATGTTAACAAACATGACTTTTATTCTCTGTGCATCTTGATGCATGTTCCTAGATAGGAAATATGAGTTTGACAGATAGTTCTTACGCATCCAGAAACCATCAGCTCTGTTTGACTGACAGACTCAGAAAATATGTGTCTGCTTTCCGAAATAAGGAGAAAAATGTGGACCCTGATTGCTTCTCTATATAAAGTGTCCCTACAGTGTGATCGTGCAACTTATGCGATATTATTTGCTTTCTATTTAGAATAGTTCAATAAAATTACTAAGCGTAAATTTGCTCTTCCTTTCTCCCCCTCCGTATTTCTTTAGGGTAGCATAACTGTTTGGTGTGCAATAATGCTGAAACTATGTTTGTGAAAATCGTGTATACTCAGACATATTCCTGAAACACAAAATCAGGACGAGTATAATTTTATACCTACAAATACAAAATTTGTACATACATGTTCGTGTGTACAGGGGATTTTTTTAAGCTAGTAGTTATGTTTACACACTTTTTGCATTGCTATAGCGACATTACTAACATTTCGTGCTTAATATTCTTAGTGTTTATTATGATGATGTAAAAAAAAAAAGGGCCTGTTCTCCCTGGATGTCTCCTTCAGCCACTCATCAGGGCTCTGTATATAGAGCAAAAAAAGCACCCAGTGACGGTATTCTAGTAATTTAATGTTAGAAGGACATCCTGGGCCCCTGCCTTAAAGCCTTTCGGTGTCACTTGCTCGGGGGTAACGGGTGCGGGGGGGTCTCCCTGTGCCGAGGGCATTGCCGTCACCCCGCCTACCACTCCCGTGTCTCCTGCGGGGCCCAGTGTGGCCCCGGCGAGGTGGAACCTTTCCTTCCCCTACTGCCTTCTCTCCCACGGCCATCTCTTTGCGGCTCGGTAAATCTTTGTGTTTTTTGCAGGCAGCGGAGTGGAGAGGCTTTCCCTGGGCAGCTCCTGATGGGTCAGTAGGAATTCCACCGTGTTTTCGGCAGAGGTGGCTTTAAGACCCGGTTTAGACTACAGGTGATGGGGTCATTTATTTTTCCCAGCTTTGGCTCTGTTTCTTTCCCAGGTACATGTTTTTCTCCGTGGCTTTGGAGACCCCAGGTTCAGTGCAGCTCCGCGAGGTGCGGGACGGCTGTGGCCTATGGCCCCGGCACTGCTGCCCGTGGGGTCTCTCCGACTGAGCAGTCCTGGCTCCCAGTCCGTGCCCATCACCAGCGTGGGATGATCGCCGGCGTGGAATGCCCGTGGGATATTCCCCCGTCACAACTTCCGACGGATCCTGAGCCTCTGGCGGGGTTTGGTCGGCAACCGCCTGCCGCGCAGACGGCAGGGAAAAGTGGGGATTTGGGGCTGGGCTCCTTAGGGAATCAGCAGACGGAGGGCTATATTTGGGGCTGAAAAAGCGTATGTGAATGTGACAAGAGCCTCCAGTAAGTCACGGCGCTGGCGGGCAGACCACTCCTGCCGCTGTCCTGCCACCTCCCGCATGGAGAGGAGAGGGCTTCCTGCAATGTGAATGCAATTACCCTGCTGGTGTTTGATGTCTCCCCTTGCTCTCCCTTCACTAGCACTGCCTCCAATGTGTCATAAAATAGAAGTGGAATGAAAGACAGGCTTTATCGCTCGCACCCTAACCTCTGCTCCTCTTTGCTTTTGAGGCCCGCGGTGCTTTCGGAGCCCGGACCTTTATGGCAGACGATTGACCCCCAGCGCTGCGGGCAGAGGTGGCTTTGGGCAGGGGCATCCATGCTTCTTTCTCCGTGCCAAAAAAGCGGCGCTGAACGAACCGTTCAGTTACTGTCGCCTTCCTAAGAGATCAGACGGCAGCGCTGGGAGGAAGGGAATTTTTGGCCGATATCTGCCTCTGGTTGATGTTAAGATATGCATACATACATATATGCGTTTGTCTGTGTGTACTTCTAAACAAAAATACTGTTTCAGCCAGGTTCTGTTTAGATATACAAATAAAACAAATAAAGACAGTGTTAGCATCTTCAGTAAACAGTCGGGAGACATCAAAACGCAAAAACAGTTCCCAGAAAGCAGCGTGTTTTTCGGGTCCAAAGCCCCCTTAGAGGAGCAGAGGTGGTAGTGGGATGGTTTGGACATCTACTTTTTAAAAAAACCAAAACAATGAAACAATAAAACAAAACCCCAACAAAATAACAAACAAACATAAACCCCACAAAATAAAGATCAACCAGAAGATTGCACCCCCCCTAAACCTCTGTGTAACATCTTCCTCTCCCTCTGCCTCCTTCTTCCTGTAGACGGGAGCCCGCTCGGACCCCCGGGGGAGCCGCCCAAAATCCCCCCCGAGTCACCCCACGTCTCTGCTCCGGCTCTGCCGCCCTCAAAAAGTGGTGGGTGCGGAGCAGGACCCTGGGGTGGGGGGTTCTGCCCCGCTGAGGCTCCTGGGCACAAGCCGAGGGGGCGTTTCGGAGGGGTCTCCCTGACAGCCCCCCCCGCCTGGGTGAAGGTCCTGTGCGCACCTCACGGGGATACCCAATTTTGGGTGGCCTTTTTGGTAGGGAACCCGAAAACGTCAAGGACAACACAGCAGTGGGAAACTCTTTTTCTTGCAGGTAGAGAACTCTAAAGCCCTTCAAATATGAGTTAAATAGCACTGAAGAGCGGCAACACTTTATGGATTCCTTTCTGAATTTGCAGTAAATTTTAAGGGATCCCTGAAGGTGCGGAAACAGAGAAACTTTTTTTTTTTTATTTCTTTTTTTTTTTTTTTCCTCAGTGTACTGTCTTTATAAACCAAATCCAACCAAATTCTTCACCACCAGTGATACTGGAAGAGAACTTTTCCCCTTTCAAGGACGCTGCACAACCCATGCTGTGTCCCATGAATGTATTCATTATTCACAGATAGTCACTAAGTGCTTTGGATGGAAACTTCCAGCCCGTGGCACGTCCTGGCTGTCCGCGATGCCTATTTATTGCTCGTTAGAGATGCCATACCACAGGGAGCATGAATCGCATCACTTATGAGCTGGTTTCTTGCTAAGTGAAGGCTATTTTAACCCATGACAAATTATCGAACCCGGGGAATATCTCTGGGTAAGTGAATATATTAACTAAGAAAACAGCTCGAGAATTATTTTGGGGAATACCTGTTACCATGTGTTAAAATTCCAGGGCCCTTTCAGAAACATTTAGTTGTTTGACTGGAGATGAGTAGAGAGGGAGAAAATAAGTCATCAACAAATTATATGATATCCTAAAAAAAAAAAATCAAAACAAAACAGGAGTCCCTACTGAAATGAGCTAACAATTATAATACAATCCAGTTTTAAAGTGACTTTTCCAGAGAGGTCTTTGGCATTGATTTCCTTACACAACTTTTTTTTTTTTTTTTTTTTTTCTAATGTACAGTGAGAGAATGCATGGTTTTATTGGTACTGGTTAGGGTCAGCCACAGGAGAATTATGGAGGTCATGTGAAATAGGTGCCAATAAAGCTTTTATTATTGTTATACAGACAAAAGAGCATTATGGAAAGAGATCCTTACCAGACCTAACCATGGATATTTTGTTCTGTTAACAATCATGTTGGAAAATACAGAGACACTGTAAAAGAAAAAAAAAAGATTTTTCGAAGCTTTGTACAGCACTAACCTATTATCTGTAAGACTTTTGGAACTATTTTCCTCCAGAAAATTAAGGTTTCCTGAAATTAAACACTGCACTCAACTCATTATTTTTCCTAAATCAAAACAACTAGGGAACTAAAAAAAAATATTACACTGTCACAACAGAATATAGCTGTCTCAATTTTGAAATAACATTGGATTTTTCTGTTATGCCACATAAGAAAATCAAACTATTTTTTAATTAACAAGGTAGTATTTAGTTTGTATGTATCTACAATTTGAATCTGAAGATTTTCTGCCAGAACTTGAAGTTGAGGATTCTTAAGTAAACATTCATTAAAATGCTGTTTCTCCTTCTCTCATCCAATCTTGAATGATTTTACTGGAGCATTAAATGTTGTTAAGGACTGTAACGAACTTCCCTATGTGTTGATACATTGGATTCTTAGATCAAACTTCAAAAACTGTTGGAGCTTAGTGAATTTTGAAAAACTCATACCTTTTTAAATCTGATTGTCTCAGGAGTTTTAGATTAATTCCAGGATGGAGCCAAATTCAATCAAAGAAAGTATTAAGAACTTACAGTACAAAACATCCTTTGTACTTTTACAGTTGTGTGAAAGGAAAATTGATGCATGGATCAAAGTTAGCCCTCAAATAACATTAACATTTGAGTAAAAATCATACTAGCTTTTCCACTTTGATAGTAAAATAACTCAAACTGTGTGTATTCTAAGGGAAATATTCAAGAAAACGTGTGAAAATTACATTAAGTTTTGTTATATTAAAAATCACATATATTTATGAGTTATATTAATGAGAAGCAAGTGTGCTCTGCATAGATAGAAAACAGAAAACATCTCCTTTCTACTTACTTTTAAGTCATTCACGATAAAAGAGTACAACATATCAACCTTTAAAACTGTCGTTAGATCAAGGAAAATGTTTTCCATTTTCATGTGAAAATTATGCTTCTGCGAATCACATTTGAGTGAGGCATACAGATTCCCCCCCCCCCCCAAAAAAAAAAGTCTTTCACCAGTGATATATATCCAAATGTAAAACAATGAATTTTCTAGTCAATCCAGAAATAAACTTTATAGAAATCCATGAGCAGTTACAGTTTATGTGAGTCATTAAAATCTGGGGATGAATGTAATTTTCAAAAGGTTCTGTAATAGATTATAAATGGTTTTGTAATGGTCCAGCATATGTGGAGATACATATCTGGAGATATATACAGTTACATACATATGAATATATTTATTATGGTATACAAAAATTACATTTTTATGTAGCATGAAAGTAGTGTTGAAGTGCCTTTAGAAAGGACTGGACCTAGTCAAAATTAATCTTGTAATGAACTCAGATCCTAATGTAAATCCATGGAAACCCCAAATGCATTCACTTTCTTGTTCTGAATTATTTTGTTATCAAGTCTGATTAGTCCTAGAAAACCCTGAAGCAGTAGGAAGGCTGGGTCAAGCACTGAGTGAACTCCGTGGTAAAGCCCTATTTGCTTTCTCTCAGCAAGCAGTACTGGGAAGTTCTATCTTCCCCAGGATCTCAGTGGGGCTCAGCAGGAAACCCAACCGTATCAGCTCCTTCTCGTAAGATTCCCCTTTGACTTCACAAGCTCCTTGAGTTCTGTTAGGATAGCACAAGCCAGTTCCCACAGTAATTCATCATGAAACCTGAACACCACAGCTCATATTCTGCCCTTGCGAGGACATGAGAAGTCAACCCAGAAATTTACACAAGCCTCTGGCTATGAATAATAAAATCTGCACTGCAGTTACCTGAAATTGGAGCAATAAGTGTACTTGCTGCAGGAACATTTCCATATTACACTTTGTACATCCATGTCTTGCCCAGAGGAAGCTAAAATCTTGATTTAAATGGAGATAGTGCTTGATTTAAATGGAAGTGGGTGAGGAGAGCTGAAGGTGCGCCTTTGCTCAACAAAGTAGAAAGATGTGCCAATGCCCCTTTTATGTCCTTCTCTCATGCAAGCTTCTCCTCTCACATCTACTGGAGGGACTAATCAAACTAAGCAGTTAAATTATGTTTAACTTTTTCATCCTATGTTCCTAGTAAAGATAAAGTATATCTAACCAACATTGTCTGCACATTCAGGGGGTGACTTATACAGAAAAAGTCAAGTGAATCACTTTGCATGGCTCCTCCAACTGTCTGGTGTTGGGAAAACTTTCTTGCTGCTCCATGCCAATACGTACCATGGTGCAGAGGGATGGCTCTGCAGAGAAGATGCAGAATTTTGTGAGGGGAAGGCAGTCGACTGGAAGCATGACTGCACTCTTTAGCAGGCACACTGTAATGGTGTGGCCACTCTGCTTTAGGTCACAGATGACTTGGTCTTCTCTTGTCCTGATCAAATGCTTCATATAACTTGTCTTTCTTGTCTGAGTGTGAATAGGCAAGTTAAAAAGGATCACAGCAAAGGCTTAGGCTAATGCCTGTTCGTAGTCTTCACTGTAAACTTAGTCTCTGGCAGCTTTTTGTCTATCAGTCCCTTCCAGTCCATGTCAGGGCATTTATAAGATAGTGAATTCATAGACTGCTCCTGGTAGATATCAGACCATCCTGTTTTGGAGTGGAAGAGCCAAACTGTGTCATGCCATTTGCACTTAGGATTAGAGGTTGGGGCCAGCATGGATCCAAACCACCCAGAACCCTGTTGTTCATCTGACAAGGACCACAGCTTTCTTAGACAGTAGGAAGAAAAGGTCCTGTCATCAAGGTGTGCAGTTATGGTAGTTTGAGTAGGTGATGTATATTTTGCAAAGGAGAGTACCTCTTGCCTCCACTTCCTCCTCTCCCCAGCCAGCATCCTTGCAAAAGCCTGGCACACACCAGCCCTTCAGCAGTATTTATAGCTATATCTCTATCAGATGAGCCACTCTAAAAGTAGGTTAACTCAAAACATACCACTTTGCTGCTTGGAAATACAGATGCAAAGGGATATCTGGTTCTAATATACAGATCACCTTATGGTGTGGCAGGTTTCAGTTTCCACAATAGAGAGTGCATTTGTGCTAGGAGTGATTTAAGCCATTTGGGACCTTCAAAAGCAGAAACCCTTCATGAATCTTATTGGAAATGACTACACTTGGTGAAAAAAAAAAGGAAGAGAAACTAGAGGGGTGATCCAAGATCACACACATCTAAAGAGTGGAAGGGAAACCTTTTCAAAATGTTGCTCTTTCTCACAGAAAATGCCTAAGACAAGTATGAGAGAAGTATCTCCATTCTTTTGTTGAGCTATGAAGTCCTGCTAATGCTGATGGAACTATTATCTCATTGCAAAAAGCCACCAGGTTTAGTGAAGAACAGCCAATTTATTAAATATTAGCAATATCGATCATCATATTTTCTATTGCATTTTCTTCTTTGCATTTCTCCTTTACTGAGGGAGGCAATGATGAGGACTATAAAGCAGGTTTTTCCTTTCATACGCACCTGGTGGATTTGAGCTCTGATATTTCTCTTTCCCTCACTACATGGAAATCCCTTAGGAAGAGCAAAGTATCAGCATAAAGATTGTCTGTGCAGATTGGAAAGAGGGATTTTGCCCCTGGGTCCAAAAGTTGGAATGTTTTCTGTAGATCACAGGCTCCATAAAACATATGTATTTAATAAATAAGCAAACAAGCTTGTGCTTAAGTGAGGCTTCCATGCAGTAAAGGAGAACAACGTTTGGCAAGTTGGGGTCGGAGAGTTGACACTTACATCTCTTGTATCCCAGAGCCACTTTTTTTCAAATACCTACTTTTCATCTTCACCCCAAGTGTACTTTTGAGGTGCACAAGATGAACTTTTTCAGAAGCTTAGTACAGATGGTCTAAAACGGTGCTTTCTCACATGAATGATCCCACACAGAAAATGTGGGCAATATGTCTACCTTGTCAAAGAGGGAAACCAGATAAGTTAAGAAGTCTTTCCTTCACTCGCATCTACTGTCTCACTGCCTGCACAGGTCAGCAGGGAAAACAGCAGAAGGGAAGCAGCTGGAATTATGCCAGCACTTTGGGTTTTTGGCACCACTCTGCAGCAGGAGTTTGGGGTCTTTTTGCATCCCTCTTCTCTGGAGCTGTCAGCAGGTAAAACACTCTACCACATTTCTCATTGCTGCTGAAACATGATGTGCTCTGTCTCCACCTTTGGCAGAGCTCGCCTGACCCTGCCTTGCT
The DNA here is from genome assembly GCF_001715985.3 of Manacus vitellinus. Lineage (NCBI taxonomy): Eukaryota > Metazoa > Chordata > Aves > Passeriformes > Pipridae > Manacus > Manacus vitellinus. Next base: position 4,326,902 of record NW_021938789.1, on the reverse strand, counting down.
CTTTGCTTAGGGTGAGGTGGATTCAATCCCACTGGTAGCCCTGACAGGTCACCCAGGCTTGGTCAGGCCTGAGAAGCTGTCCTCTTGTATTTAGAAAGAGAGAAACAGGCCCACCATCTGCTTGCAATTGCTAAGACACTGAGCACAGCTTTTACACTCGTGTCTCCTGAACGTTTGACAATCATGATAGTCAGACTTAGAGAGATCTTATCAGTAGTTTTTGGTTGTCAAACCAAAGGCCTGAACACCATCAGGTCTCCGCAGGGCTCACAGGGATGGAGGATGCATGTGTGAGACAAGGTGGCTCTCCAGAGCAGCCAGCACATATTTCCAGTGCCCCATGATCCCCACTTGGGGCAGGAGCCAGACAGAAGTCAGATGTCAATCCCATAGATTTATCTTGACTTTTACTGTGCAGAGGGGCAAGAGGGACACCTGCAGAGGGTAATCCATCTCCCCTCTCTGTGCACCCCTACTCGGCAGGGATGATCACTACTGCAAGTGCTGCCAAAGTCACTGTAGAGGACATTGACGTTAAAACCAACACCTAATATCTAGCTGGTTGATACTGGTTGAAACGAAGCCTACCTTATTTCTTCATTTTCTGGTTTTCCCTGTCTGGTTTCCCTTTCCTCCACTTGTGCCTTTTAGTGTGAAGAACAGCAGAAGCAGAATAATGACCTGACTCATCACTCTATCTTTTGCTTATCCTTAAAAATGTATGCACATAGCCTCAAAACTATGTCATATAAAGCTGCATGGCAGCCATTCCCTTACATAAAAGGAAAGTTTTGTGTGATTTTCACCAAATCATTACATGGTAGAGTGAAGTCAAAGTCAAGTTCAGTTGAGGATAAAAACCACAGTAGATTAAATTTGCTTAGATTTGTTGTTCTTTTAGTCCACAGGGATAAAAAACAATTGATTCATCTGGAGCTCTTCATTACCAGCATAATTTAAATTGTTTTATTAAGCACAACAATTGTATTATTCCAAAATAACTATGTTCGGTTATGTGTATCTTAAACTCACATTCAATTCACAAAAAAAAGTAAGAAATTGACAATGAAATATTTCCTTGGATTTTATGATGATCAATGAAATCTTGTGGGAACCTACCTCTGAGATCAACAGTGAATTAAAAACAGATCATGATTCAGAGTTAAAAAGAGCAAACATCTTTTTATCTGATGTTGGGACGTTGTTTTCTATCCTGTGCAGAAATTCCAAGTGTTTTCCATTTTCATGTATCTACTAAGGTCAGTTTAAAAAAACAACCAACAAACCCCAAACAAATGGAAAAACAAAAACAAACAAATAAACAAAAAAATAAGAACAAAGCCAAACCCCTGAAATCCATTGAGATCTGGCTCAAAAGAAAGATACCTTAGCCTTACAAGGTACAAATTTTAGTCTGGGTTATCCTTGAGAAATGTGAGTCTGGGGAATCTGAACTACTTCTTTCTATAAGGACCAAATTGACAGTTTGCATGATGCATTGGAAGGATTAATGAGGATTTAAGTAGTATTTGCATCTTGCTGATCCTAAGTAACCCTCAGTGTTATTTAGAGAGCTTTGGGAGCCTTTTTGACACCTATTGAGGACTTAGAGATTCTTTAGAATCAATTTAAATTCGGATTAATATTCCAGATTAGTTTTTTACTATGAATTTTGCAAACATTAATAAATCCTAAAGGTTGTACCTGTACCTAATCAGAAATTAATCAGGATATGTAGACACAGTTTATTTAAAATTATACCACAATCAGCATGATTTAGAAAAGAATTATAAAAATCTTAGGGTTGTCTTTCACAGAGTCTGAATCAGGGGAAATTGTTAACTGGTCTGTAAGTTTATATGGCTTCCATTTAGTAAGAGTAACTTGGATCTGGATGAAATCTGAGGAAAGTAATTATAAAACTGTGTCTTTCCTTGAGCTGGGACTCTCCTGGGTCTGACCTATTTTAAGACAGTTATTTTGACCATGGGCCACATGGTCTTTGTTTTGGACTTATTTCTATTCTGCAGTCTTATCTGATGTTTCTTACATGTGCACATTTAGACAGACTTCCTTGGTATGAAACAGTACACTTGTGAGGCAATACATGGGAAAATATTTTTGCTAGCAGGAATCAGCATTTTGCATCTTTTCCTCCTGTAAATTAAGTCAATAAGAAAAGTGTCTGGTGACTCTGCACTCATTTTAAAAGACATTAAAATATTTCTCTCCTCCCTGCTTTAATTACCACTTTTAATCTTTCAAAACGTGTGCCTGCATTTACGTGCGTAGAAGAAAGTGCAATCAATGTAAGAGAAATATACGTGGAAATAAGACGACATAGAAGAACATCTTCGCTAACCCTTGACTGGAGATATGATGTGTGGATACCTTTTAATTGCTTAAACACCAGGGCAGGAGTCAATGTACCTGAAGACCAAATGGCCCTTTTCACAGTGCCACCTCGAGGCCACATCGCTCCCCTGACCAAGCACAGACCTCTGCAAAGTGCTCTCAGCCCGGTGCAGCGCACCCGATGGGTCCCTCATTTTCTCATTTGCCTTGCTAAAAGTTTACTCAGCGTGAAGCACAGGTGATGTTCGTGGTGTAAACCAGCTCCAAATCGGTTTGGGACGCTCACAGGTGTTGTGAAAGTGTAGTGGGTTTAACCCATCTCAGACAAAAATAACTGCTGGGGTCTAGGTGGATTAAGATTTTCTTCTGGCAGTTCTGTATTGCACAGTCCAAATGTACACTAAACTTAGATCTGTACTTTTGCCAAGTTGCAATTTATAAATAAAAGGGTTCAGAGCAAGCCAATTTTCCTACTTAGTTTTAATAGCTAATACTCTGAAAACCTCAAGGCTAATTAAGCTGTTCATTGTCCCGCTGCATTTAATTATTCAGATATTGATCTAACATCTTAACACACAAGACAAAATAGTGACACATTTTATACTTGGAAATGGAAAAAATAGGAAGCAGACCTGCTTTAAAAATGATTTAGCAGTTAATAACTGAACTCAAAGAGCAGTGTTTCCAAGTGTTAGTTTTTTTCATTAGCCACATAGTCTTTCTGTCTACTTGAAAAAAGAAGAAAAAAAAAAGAATCAAAAAAGAACCCTAACAACAAATTCCCAAAAAAACAAAAGCCCCCCTACAGAAACATACATAAAGCTTGTCTCAAAATTCATGTCTAGCTGGAAAAAATCCTGTGATGTAAGTTGCCAAACCCATGTGTCCTACAAGGATGGAGATGAATCATTTGTAAAATCAAACCAGCACAGGGTAATCCTATGTTCAGGTTCTGACCCTACCTAAGACAACTTCTGACCTTGGACTAATAAATATTTGGCTTGCCTGGCTCCACCACTGCCTGAAAACTGAGCCTCATATGTTTTCCTATTTTACTGTTGTCTTAATTTAGATCACCATCTTTCCGATATGCAGCTTGGTCTTATGGGTTAAGACCAAGTCTTAGCCTTGGGACTGAAATAGAAACTCCACCACAGCACAGAACAGGCTGCTCAATATGGACAACCCTGTCGAGGTCCTTCTTTTGAAAGAATGAGCTTGTGTTCCTCCTTAGGTTTTTCTTAGCCCCTTCCTCCTCTCCCCCCATTTTAATGCCTTGGAAACATCATTATAGTCTTAGTAAGCATTCTCATGACTTCTTTGGAAAAGCTATTTTCTCCTTCCCAACCAGAATCTGTGAGGCTTTTGGAGAATGAGAAACACAGATGTCCTGGGTCTGCCAGAATCACTCCCATTTTTATTACTACATAAAGCAGAAAAAGAGAACCTGGATTATTTGGAGTGGAAATAATCTATAATTTAGCCATTTACATCTAGCCTGGACACCTTAACATGCACACAAACTTATGAACATAGCACACAGTCTGTCTCATCCACAGGACATGTTTGTCAGAGATGCCGTGCTCTAAAAGTGCCTAACACCCTCCACTGACTGTGAGGAGAGTTCATGGTGACTGGTTAAGGTACACGTCCAGAACATGGTTAGGTTGCTTAAATGTAGCTACTTAGCGTACTTCAATATTCCCAAAGACATCCAAGATATTTATATAGGACTTCAAGTATGACACAGGTCCTTTGGGAGACTCACATGGTGCTGAAGCAGGACCTTTTATCCTACATGGCTCAAATGATACTAAACACATTGCCCTGGCAACTGATTCCCTCCTGCAAAGACAACGAGAAAAATGGCATCATTAATGATGTTTAGTTTTGTTTTTTTGGGGGAGTTTTCTTTGTGTTTGTTTGTTTGTTTTGTTGTTTTGTTGTCGTTGTTGGGGTTTTTGTGTTTTTTGTTTGTTTGGTTTTTTTGGTTTTTTCCTCCCTCAGAGAACACACTAAACAGCAAAGTGATTCATCAAATCATAATCAACTATTCACTATGGATTTGATTACTTGATTCTACCTGCTGGATGTAAGCCCTATGGTCAGAAACTCCCTCAAACGAGGACTTGAGGGTTCATTTTCCTGCTATGGACCAAGAAAGAAAACAACCATCATAGATTCAATTGTATTAGCTGTCCCTCCAGTCACACTTAGGCCACCTTCAACTTGCTTCTGGGGCAAAAGTAAGAAAGGTAATGAAACAAGCAGAAGACAATGAGGTGCTGTTGACACCTCTGAAGTGGAGACTTCACGACAAGACTAATGTAGACTCCTGATCCAGCTCTGAGGACTTCACACAGGGCAGCACAGACCAGACACTGAAAGATGGGAGAGGCAAAGCCAAAGCTGCTACAGTGAGGGAGCACAGGAGAGAGCAACAGACTGTAAGAAGGGCTTCCTATGCCTTAATCCATGCCAAGGTTGCACTTCCACTCAAGACTTTGATCCTACAAGCTGTTAAGGTCCTATGGCTGATCATTAGATAGTTCCAGAATAATATGTTTTTTGGAAATATGTAATTTAAAATTCTGAAAAGCAACGTGTATTACAGCACAATGGCTCAGCAGGGGGTTGAATTAAAGCCTGACATTTGGGAGACACTGCTTCATGCAAAATGCAGTGTGCTTTGCTTTGTATCAGGAGCAAACATGGCTTTCCCCTTAATTGGATCTAGCATGAGTTATAGGTAGAATATATGTACAAGAATAGCATATGACATCTGGTCATTGTTGCACAATTCACTGGCTGGTAACTCCTATGCTGCATCTCCAACTTGCAGTAACTGACACCAGATAATACAGTTGGGATTAATCCAGGCTTTATGAAGTGTTCCAAAAACTCAGAGCTAATTACTGTGCTTAAGATTTCCAGATTGGCATATGGTGTTAAAAAATGTTGCGCAATTTAAAGGAAAGCATAAATTCTGCAAGAGCTGTATTTTGCCAGAAAGCTAGCTTTCCCCTCAGATTATTTATTGCTAATTGCAGAGAAGTGTCCTGCATATGTCAGTGCACTTCTTTTTAAATCTACTAGTCCAGTTCCTAATGTCCTTTTAAAAATTGCCTTATAGAACCCACATAATTTTTATAATTATCTTATTAAAAAATCTGTTTTATAGTCTGGCCAAGAGATAAAATTGACTGTCATAAACTCTAGCTGATCACTTTGCATTCACATTAAAATCGAGTTTAATGTCATCAAAGCCTGTACATAGCAGGAAATTCCACTTTAAATTCTTTCACCATCTGTTGAATAAAAATCAGGCATAAGCATTTCCCTTGGACTTCTCTTTTACTTAGAATACTTGATGCACAGATACAAGTTTTTAGAGGCTGTACCCAGAGTGGGGTGTTGGAAGGGTGAGCAGAAGGACCTTGGCCATGTTGGAGTGGCAGAGTGAGATCTGCTGACAGGTATCAGGGACTGAAATTTCACCTTGCCAGAAACTGCTTTGTCATAGGGAAATTGTTTAAAAGCTAAGTTCCTTGTTAAGGTTTTTTTCAATGTATCTCTCCTGTTTAGGTTTTGGAATTGCTGCTGGAGTAATCCTTCTGAGAGTTACAGAACTTTGGGTGAACAACTTATTTTATTTTATTGGTTTTTTCATAATATATCAGTTTACTGCAGCTGCCTGAGCCCTTCCGTCTACCTTCTAAACAGCACCATCTTCAGGCACATTTAGAACCTATCCCTTACCTAGTGGTGACCTAGCCATTCCTCACATTGGGAATGCTCTTTTTCTGGTGCTGAAATTTAAGATCTTCTCCTCCTGTTTTTTTTTTTCCCCTGGGCATTGCCTTTAAGTCTTGACGTTTGTCAAAATTATTCTATCACCTCAAGATGACACACCAACCCAGTTCCCAATTTCACCCTTTTTGTCTGTATGATCGAATTTTTCCTCAGATGGACACTTTAAAAAGTTTAGAAACTTTAGAGAGTTTCACCATTATACCTGTTTCATACTGTTCATTTCTACCATTTATTGTGATTTTTCCCAGTCTCCTCTGTAGAAAGATCGACTTTATTTTCATTGATATATTCAAACAATGTATTTTAAATACCTGATTTTTTGAAAGAGACAAAGAGATTTCCAGATCAATTCTACTTCATTATCTACTTGACTTGAATGTGCATTTTTAACACAAGCAAAATCTAGTTAAGTAAAAAAACCACGAGTTATTAGACTTTAGCTCTTGCCTTTGTTTCATATGCAAACAAAACAAGTCGGCTTGGTGAGTGTTAAAATCACAGGAAAATGCAATGAGAAATACTCAGTACATTTTTAATGTCATCATAACCACCTACTGTTATTTCCCCTAACGAAATGTCATTTGTATGGTTTGTTTATTCCTTGACTTATTTATGTTTTCTATAGACCAAAGGCAAATAAACAGAAAGACCTACACAGCAGGTCTGTGTTCAGCCACTGTGCAGTTTTCTGGAGCTACCAGAAAATGAAGTGGAGACAGAAATAGTTTCATCCCTTCAACCCTGTCGCCCATCCGTGGTCTCTGTGAAAGGTTGATTGCAAAGCTACTCTAAGTTCTTTCTGGCTATGTTTGGCCTCTAAGAAACACAATAACTGTTTCTGCCCTCTGTTTGCCAGTTAATAAATGAAGATGCAGTTCCTCCTTCTTGCCCTCTCGTTGCAAAAAGAACGATAATGCTTAACTTTAAGGAGGGTGTCCACATCCAGCACTGCCTTCATGGGGTTTCCCCCGAATCCATAGGATCCCTCCAGCAGCCCTGATGTCTTGCAGCCCTGATGCAAATGCACACGTTGTCCTGCCTTTCTATGATTAGATAAACCAACAGTGTGGTGACACTTGAGGTTTTTGCTAGTCTCTATTTGGGAAAGAAAAATTCCTCCGTAAAACTGCCAATTTTCAGTACACGCAATTTTACAGTGAGAAGATAATTGTACCAAAGAGTTCTCATGATAATTATTGTTAACCTTTGCTCGGCGTCTGTAGGAAATGCTGCAGCGCGTTCAGGTTTCAGCGTGTGTTACCAAATGAAAGAGAAAACAGATGCGTTGGGGGCCTGTGCGGGGTCCCGGCGTCCTGACCGGGCCCCCCCGGGGCGTGTTAGCGGCGGGGTGTGTGTGTGGGGTGTGATGCAAACTCGTGGGTGTTCAGACTTCCCATTTCTCTCTAGGAACAGGGGTTATTCCTCACTCCTGGTTGGCCTCCTCCTGCCCGCAGAGCCGCCCTCGGGGGCCAGAGCCGGGACGGGGGGGCGTCGCTTTTCCACGGGGAAGCGGGAGGTGAGATGGGAAAGAGTCTCGGCCCCAGGGGAGCCCCATGCCGTGGGGACGTCCGAGGCTGGGTAAACCATCCCCTGGAAGGCAGGGTACCGCCATGTCTCGCCCCCTTGACCCCTGGGGGTGAGGCTGGGGGGAAAGGGCTGCGCAGAGGGATGAAGCTTGGCGTCAAAGCCGGGCGGCGAGGCTGCCCCTCGCCCTGGATAGGAACTAGGCTGTTCATAATAAAGGGGCTTTTCGATGTCTTGCAGCCAATGACAAAAATCTTCTGCCCTACTTCTGGGCGAGAGGTCGCCTTTGTGGGTTAATTTAAGGAGATGGGTGAGGCTGCGGTACCGGGCAGGAGGGGAGGGGAAGGGTGGGAAAGCATCGAGGCACGCTAGAGGGGCCGGCCGGGGGTAGAGAGGCAACGCAGAGCCCCCCACGGCCCCACGACCGCAGGCCGACGCTCAGCCCATCCCCAATGCTACCCAGGTCTGCCTCCGAGCCATCGGTCCGGCCCGGTTCATACGGGAGGCGCAGGTTCCGCAGCTCCTGCAATCTCGTCTCCAGGCCCGGGGGCCGCTCCCGGCCACGTTCGGGGGCAGAGCAGGGGTCCCCACGGCTGCGCCCTAACGTGTCGTGTCCTTCCCCCCACGAGCGGAGCTGCCGTCGCCTGGGAGCGCAGCGCAGATCCCGAAGACCCCACCAGCAGTCCCATAACATGCCCCGCAGCCCCTGCGGCTCCACCTCATTCCTCCAATGACGCCGGGGGTCCGGGTGGCTGCGCCTGGAGTCCCTTTCCACTCCTGATAATAAGCTAAGGCAGAAGGAAGGATTTTATTTTTTTCTCTTTTTTTTTCTTTCTCTTTTTTTTTTTTTTTTTTTTTTACACCGTTTATTTTTGTTTACGAGAGAAATCCATTTTTCAAGTTCATTTCCTTTTGTCAGACCTTCTCGGCCCTGGAGCCCAGGTTTCACGGCCTCCCTTAGGAAGGAGCATTAGAGGGCTCACACACCGCCCGACACCTTTGGGAAGCAGCTCCCGGGCCGTCCCATGGGCAAAGCGGGAGCAGTGCAGCCCTGCGCAGCGAGGGTCCTCAGCGGAGAGGCGGGGAGGGCTGGGAGACAGGGGACTAAATTTCTGCCCACCCAAAGCAGCTTGTCGTCCCGGCCGAGAGGTGAATTCGTTCAGTTCCCTGTGCCCCACGGGCAGCCGAGTCCCCCCCGCCGCACTCCCGTCCCGGGGACACCCGTCCCGGTGTCCCCACGTCCCAGCCGGGGTGCGGTACACGAGCCGCGGGGCCGGGGTGAAGAGCAATCGAGTTCCGACGCGCCGGGGGTTATTTATTCGATCGCTTTCCCTAGCCCTTCAATAAAATTACGAAAATCTTTTAAGGTGAATGCAGATGTGGGGCAAGGGTATCCTTACAGAGCCCTCCCGAAGATGAACCTTCTCAACAATTTTACTTCAGGAATCTGTCTCTCCCCTTTAGCTTTATCCCAAAGCAGAGATTTTTTTGGGTTTTTTTTTTTCCCTCCTCTCTTTTTTTTTTTTTTAAGGTTATTTTTAGAAGTGTTTCTGCATTTTTTGGCTGTTTGGAAAATGGAAAAGTAAAAAGAGAACATTTCCACAATATTCAGTTTCATTCAAATAAAGATCTAATGATTTTTTTCAAAAAAATTTTTTTTTTGCCAACACTCCCTGGGACTGGACCAAACAGAGACTAGTCTTAGATTAATTCACAAAAAATAGGTGACTATACAAGATGAAAGATAAATACCCATCTACATAGGTGTCATGTAGGAAGCCCCTGCATCCTGGCATTCCCTAATCTTTTCCAGGTTTGACTTTACAAAGGCAAAGGTAATTTAAAATGAGTTTTGATGCTTCTGGTGTGCACATCTTCAGTCATTTCCTTGTTCTAGAGCCTTGCTCAGATCCATCACACAGGAAACTCCTAACTGCTTTTGTCATTGTTGTAAAAATCCATAGCAGAACAAGTGTATTTGTCTGAGAAAAACAGAGAAGTGCCCTGCTCCCTGTGAGCCGTGATACAGCCTCTGAGCACGGGCACAGAACTCCCCATGAAATGCCAATCACAGCTGACTTGCTGCACACACAGTTCGCAGCAGATTTTCTCCTCTCACTTCTGCACCTACACCTTCATTCTCTTTTCCCCATTAAAAGGGCTCTGCAGAGCCCTTCTCCAGCCAAGCATATTTGCTACTACCCCACGTTTTGTTTTTACCTGATTTACTCTGCTATCATAGCCTTTGACATCACTCCTCTGAATTTTTGTTTTCTTCTTACCCAGAAAGTGATGGTGTCTGTTTCTGAACTGTGTTCTATCACATAATATTGTCCAATTGAAAATATTTTAAAAAAGAGATAGGTTTAAAAACATATAAAGGATAACCAGAATACAACATATACCAGATCCTTCTGTTTTTGAAGGTGAGGTGTCTTTTTCCCTTTTTGAAGTCTTCTGAAGTCTGTCTGTAACATATTATTCTAGGCTGACATCAGGGATCTCAAAAGTCATATAAATATATTGCTGATAGAATTTCCTGCCCCATAGAAAACAAGTACCTAATTTCTGCAGCAAGAGTTGCTAACCTGACTTTTCTGTGACAAATCTAGAATATCATTATTGCCAAAGATTAACATTGTTCTTGCACAACTCTGTGAAATACAAAACAAAGGTCACTTTTCATGTAGGCTGTAACCTCTGTTTGTTTCCTGGTAATGTGATATGTTGTTAATGGACCTTAATATTGGGGAGATAAAATCTGTTCGTAGTCTGAACATCTCGGAGGTTTTGCATTTTGGAGCTTTTCCAGTTCTATAAGATATTTAAGTCTCTGAAGTTAATTTTAGTTGCATGGGAACTCATTAATATCACTGGGAAATCTTACCTATAAAGTTCTTCAGAGTGAGGAAATGCTGAAATTAACTTTGCAAATTTGTTCTTTATGATCATGTTTTGGGAAAGTCAGACCTACAAGAAATTGGTATTAAGAACACATGAAAAACTTAGAGAATACTGAACTCATTGCTCAGACTTTGGTATTCCAAAACACAAACCACATGTTTTCAGAATCTAGGTTTGAACACCAAGCTGAATTAATTCAGATCTGATCCTATATGTAATTATGGATAATTTACAGGACCAGTTCCATGCCCCACTAGTAGAACTGCATGTTTGCGGTGTCTGCATCTTTTTGATGAGGAAAAGAAAAATTGAGCTTAATGCAAAAACATTTGTATCACTCATCTGGATGAAAGTGTCTATATGATGTGTGTGGCAACAGTATTTCTGGCCATGAAATAATTTATCTGTCTTTTGAGAGACTTTCTCCCTCTTTTGAGAGATTTGATATGCAGATGCTAAGCAAGGTTGGCCATATACTTGCTCTTGAACAGTCCGAGTGCTTCTCTCCTACCCTGGTCATATCACATCAGTCTTTACTTGCCTGGGGGCTGCTGAATAATCTAAATTCCCAATATAAAGAAAACAAGGTGTCTTGAGCTGTGGTGTGATCACACTCACTGAGTCACTGGGGATTAGCTGCCCCAGATTTTCAGATTTTTGTAGGTATTCCATGTTTTCTTCAGAACCACTGTTCGCAGGAACCACATCCTTTTGCACTGCAACTCATTTCCAGAGCACTGGTTCCCTCCCTGCTCATCTTTCCAAGGTACGTGCCTCACAGCTCCCAGCCTAATGGCATTTTGACATGCTGCTTGCAGAGTTAGAAAGCTTGGCTGCCCTCATAATGATCAACAGGAAAGAGTCTACAGGATAGCGGAAATCTGGAAAACATGAGGGGTGAAAGATGTGTCTTTTTTTAAACTGGAAAAAGAAAATAAAAGAGTAGAGGGAGAGGACAACAGTTTTCTATACGTAAAATGTTGATACAAAATTGCTGATGATCACTTACGATGAGCAACTATGAAGAATGAGAAATCACTTAATTTTGCAGCAAAGCAAACCAGGATAAACATTGGAAACACAGTCTGTTTCTTAACATGGTATCCAAGAAAAGGGTTTGATAGAAATCCCAGGACTTGTGCTACAGGAATGCAGATTAGAAGAAATATCTATAAGAGTTTATCTAAAGTGATTTATTTAACTTTAATGCAAGGCATGGAATGGTGGGAGAGTGTCCCAGATGATTGGATGACTCCTTGATTTCTCTTTCAGTGCTTCATTGCTACAAAGCTATCATCCCTGCAGGCAAGGGAACTATTCAGCTGGCTGACAGCTGATGCAGGATGGAGATTAAATTCAGCTGAAGACTGACTGTAGTGGTAGAAATATGTTGATTCATCTGGAATTCAGGCTCTTAATTCACACCCAAAATGCTGGCAGAGCCACTGCTGGCTTCAGTAGCTCGGTACCAGGTCCTTAGCTGGCAGGCACTACCATATCCATTTTACTATGTTTTGAAGAAGTATTGCAAGACTGGCCTCTTACCAAATCCATTCCTTCTCTGTGAAACATGATGGCTATTTCAGCAAGAGCTGTATGACAGTCAGAGATCAGCGTGGCACAGAAGGTGATTAGGCTGTTAAATTCATGTTAAGGCTACTAAGTGCACTACCCATGTTACTAAATGGAAGCATTAAGCTTTTCATTCTACCCTTTGTGGTTTTATTTGAATAATTGTAATCCAGGTCTTGGATACTGAGGTTACTGACTGAGAAGCAGCCTCAGTGGCGCAGAAAGGATGCAAAATTGAGCAACAAATAGGAAGAAGACCTGCATTTTTATTCCAGTCATCAAGAGAACTACTTGGAGAAGAACTCAAAGAGGGAAGGAAGCACAGTACTGGTTTTCTAAATTTTGGTCATGGAGGTCCCTTTCACAGCAAATGGGGGGCACCAGCTTCATTTTTTGACTGCATTTATTTGTTCTATTTTGCACTGTAATAGATGAGGAATGCTCGTACAACTAATTATGGTACCTCTGATGGGGCATGACAAACAGGAGGCAGGTGGGAATTTTTCTATTTCATATTTGTCTACAATGTAAGGATGCAACAAGGAGAGGAGGATGAAACAGTGGCAGGTTGAAGAAAAGGAATCAAATAAGCTTGAGGTTACTGTGGAAAATCGCTACCAAATTAGCTTGTGGTGAGAGGAAAGCAGCTGAAGAGAACAAGGTGAGGGATGTAAGGATCTAAGTAAGAGAGGAAGTGGGCAGAGGTATGGTTCTGGCATGACTGTAATTGGCACAGGAAGATGGCAGGCTTTGCTCATAACAGCTTCTGGGCTTTCCTGCAAATGTTGCTCCTGGAGTCAAAGTCCATGTCTGTGTGTGGATGTTGGGCACTTCACAGCTAAGGCTTGGGGGTGGAGGGTGGAGAAGGAGGATGCTTAGTGGGGACAAGCACGGAGGAGGATACAAGGGCCCAAGTTAAGAAATGACTCAGCTGTGAAGGGCAGGGGAGCTCTGAGGACAGAGAGAGCAGTGTCACAGGACCCTTGCTGCCCAGTTCAGCTCAGCTCTTGCCACATCTTCTCACCCTTTCCATGTACCACATTGGGCCAAGGAGCCTCACTGCCATCTCCTACTGCCTCCACCACTCACAAGAGAAGAAATGAAACCACACTTGGCTGTTGCTGATCTTCCTGGGAGTGGAGCAGAGCCAGTACTAGTTATTAAGCCATCCTGTGAATAAAGCATCTTGAGGAACCATCCCTGCCCTAGGGCATCTCCAAGAAGGTGCAGTTCAGATGTGTATTGCACTGGGCGTCCACCTCAAAATAGGCCAGAACCTGAGCTAAAGGCTGCCTCTCTGCAGGGATTGACTCGCAAGGGATCCTCTCCCAGCAGACCACCAGACCTGCAGAGGAGGGAAGGTGGAGGCAGCTATGACAAGCCTCCTGCAAGCCCCTGCTGAAGCCGAGGTGCTTTTAATTTTAGTCTGGGAACTTTCCCCTCATTACCCTCCTGACAGGATGGGTGCAGACAGCATTAGGGATGCTGGGCTAGACACTGGCCCCAGAGGAATGTTCTCCTCCTCCCCCTCCTTCTTTTCCTCCTCCTCTGCGGCAGCACCTCAGTGCAGCGGGAGGCAAAAACAGCACTTCCAGTCAAACACCTTCCCTTTCAGGATTTCCATTTCTCCAGCCAAAGGCAGCTTCAGGAGGGCACTGAGCCTCCACCCCACCCTCACCCCGGCTCCCCACAGCCATGCAAGTGAGTCTGGCTGGTGCCTTTTCCCAGGGCTAAAGGGGATTGTTGATTAAAAGGACCTTCTGACCAGCTTTCCCCTAAAAGGAGCTTACAAAGCCCGTTTGTTTAACCTTTTCACAGCAGCTTGACCCTGTCATGAAGAACAAATCACTCCCAACAATGTTGAAGTGTGGGACTGATGGAGTTGCTCCCAGCCTCTTCCTCCTCTGCCATTGCAGACCCAGGGATGGGTCCAGCCCTGGTGAGGAACAAGGACCCTTTTCTGCCTTCCAGCAGCCCCACAGCTTTGTGAGTGTTGCCCCCCATGAAAAGAGGGCCGAGTGTGGGTGGCTGTGCTGAGGACACAGATGTGACACACTGCCAGGGCAGCCTGCAATTCACCTTCCTGCTAACAACGAAGGTTCTCACCTCCAATTTTCTCTAAATATTAGATGCACTTCCCTGTTGCTAAATCCTTCAGCCAACTTTTAGCTTTCTATTGACTATTTTACACCTTTTGTGGACTTCTCAGCAGTGAAACCAGAGGACAAATAGGCTCACTGGTTTAGCTTAGAACTAAATGTTTAAATTTTGTTACATTCCTCATTTTATGGATAGAGAAAGAACTATACAGTTAGAAATAACCATTAAAAGCTTATTGAGACACTCAGACTTTGAACAATAGTTCTCTTTTCCTTTAATACAAAATATCAAAGCAAGAATGCATAAATTGGACAAAAGTTATTATATTCTAGTGTTTTCATGAAGTGATTTTCTACATGAACAGGAAAATGAATCTTAATTGCTTACCACAAAAATATCCTCAGGCAATGGTACTACAATTAAGAGTTTTTCTTTAAATAGCATGCAGCCAAATGCAGTACATATGGTGCCATTAGCAACTTCAAAACAATATTTGGATATTCATTTAATTTAAAACAGTGTGTGCTAACACAAAACTTAGCAGTAATAATAAATGTAAACTTGGGTAAGAAAGTAAACAATGCCTATTCTGTTGAGTGTGTAAGCTATTAGTCAAAATCAACAGAACCAGATTTTGATAGCAAGTATAAGCACTACATATTTTATAATAACTATTTTTTAAATCTTGTTTTACTTGGCTTTGTTTAAAAAAAATAATAAGAGTAAAGAATTGTATTTTACTGTACTCAGTAACTGCCCTTATGAGGAACTTTTCTTTTGTGAATACTGAAAAAATAGACATCAGCAGAACAAACTAAATATGTGAAATAAGGAATTGGATGACTACACATCGCTGTTACAACTGTGTGTGTAAATTCAAAGACCATACTGGTATCCTTGTGTTTTTACCTAGTGATGTTCACTGCAAAACACAATGGAAACAACCCAGTGAGCTGAAGGTGGCATACTCATAAACGCCCGATGGAAAACTGTTTGTGTTAATAGCCAGGTGCTTAAATATCCTTTCTGTAAAGCAGACTAGGTTATTTAATCTCTGTCTTAATTCTAACACTTTTGAAGTCTGTGGGATGCTACTGAAATTAAGATCATTTGTGTCTTGAGGACAACACAACACCGCCCTTAAAAGAAAAAAATACTAGTTTTCCATCTCAGTCAATAGTGTCAGCCAGGAGAAAAAAATAACAGTAGCAGCACTGACATGAGCAGAGTAAAATAAATAATCCACATCAAAACACTTCAAAAGAAACAAACAGGATGAGAGAATTTTACTAGATTCCTTTTTATAGGGGGAGCTAATAATTTTCACTACCCCTCTGTTCACAGCAGCCCCTGTGAGCCCTGGAAAACCCTACAGAAATTCTTGTTCCCTGCTGCCTCTCAGAGCCTGGCTCTCACTCCAGTTTCTGGGGCTTCCTCTGCCGTGTGGATGGGGAAGGTCACCGAGGTGCCAGGGAGTGAGGTGGGTACATGGCTCAGTAAAAGGCTAATCCTCAAGCCTTGTGAAAAATGAGTCTCTGGTGGGCAAGGAGCCTCAGCCATGAATCCTGCCGTGGACCACCATGTCCAAGACAGCCCTGGTTCAGGGAGCAAGAACAAGAAGTTAACAAGTCAAGATGCAAACAAGAAACATTTACTTGGCAAAGAGAAAACGTGCATCAAGCCACCCTACAGTCAAAAGGAAAGAGGTTTTGTGGAGCGCAGGAGAGGTCCATCAGGCTTGCTGGCACATACATCCTTCTTGCTGGAACTGTTCCACTTTGTATAAATAATTAAATCATCTTTGGAGCAAGGACTTGACCGTGCATCTCACGCATCCCAGGTGAGCACCCGAACAACTGGGCAATAGACTCAATCTCTTGCTTTTCTCTCCCTGGCCCAATGAATATTTAATCTCTTATACAAAGTGAGGCAATGGGAGGGAGTGAAAGCCAGGCACCTTGCAAAAGCTCTGTAGCTCCGTGGCCCATCTTTTTTTCCACCAGGCCCTGAGTCCCATGGACAAAAGCCTTCAGTGTGTAGGAGAGGGGCTGTGTAGACTGGATGCTCCCCTCTAGCAGAGTCCTGAGATGGTGAGAGGCAGCTCTCATCTTCTCACCTTTTCCATCTCTAACAGGTAAAGACCTACATATTTTATTTTACAGCTGATGATATCAATGGCCACCCTTGATATGTTTGCCTAATTACTAGAAATACTCACCTAGAAAGGAGAAGAGCCAGGCAGAACCTGCATCTCCCAGCAGACTATGCAGCTGCCAGAGCACACACTCCTCCTTCTGCTCAAATTGGTGAGAAAATCTAACAGATGAAGTTGGAGGGGTGGGAAAGACCATGTGCCCACTGATGGGAGCTTATGTCTTGGAAAGGTTTAGTCTCCCAAATGGCTACTGCTTTCACACCCAGTTCCTTATTTTATTCACTGACTGATGCAGAGAAACATCCAACACATCCCAGCAGCAAAAAGCATAAGGAAGAGCTGCTGGGAATAAGAATGTAAAGAATAAGGTCATTCTGCCCAAGGCATAACTTTTTTTTTTTTTATAATTCCACAGGAAACTAGGCCACCCAGTAAGGTTTTTAAAGCTAATGCAGATTTTTAAATAAAGCAAAACTGAGGGTTTTTTTAAAAAATGTGCTGAGCCAGAAAACATACTACTCAGGTAATTCTGTAGTCTATCAAGGTCAAAGTGGAATAAGAAGTGCCCTCTAGGGAAAATCACTCCTGGTCTTACATGGTCCTGAATTATCTCAGCAAACATTTTCTTAGAATTTTTTTTTCTTATAACAGGCACAAGGAATTAAAGAACAACTGTTATTTGCAACTGCACCAGAAATTAAAAAATGCGATTTCATAGGAAAAAGTGAGGAAGATCTTTACTTATTTAACACAGATAATTGGTTATAAATCCTCCACTCTGCCAGGATGTTGCTGCATTTTTCCCAACAGATTTTCTGTCAGTCTCTTCTCCCAAGCAACCAGCAGTAGGACAAGAGGGCACGATCTTAAGCTCTGCCAGAGGAAGTTTAGGTTGGATATTAGGAAGAAATTTTTTACGGAGAGAGTAATCAGACATTGGAATGGGCTGTCCAGGGACGTGGCGGATTCACCGTCTCTGAAGGTTTTTAAGATGAGACTGGATGTGGCACTTAGTGCCATGGTCTAGTAACCACAACGGTGTTGGATCTCGGTGTTGATGATCTCGGAGGTCTTTTCCAACCCAGTTGATTCTATGATTCTTTTGAGAAATTTGGGTATGTGTCATCACCTCAAAGCAATACAAGTCAAAACACTGTGTATTTAAAAAATAAAAATAAAATTTTATTTATTTATATATATGTATATATATATATATACGTACTTATATATTTTTAGTTTTCCTACTAAAAATTATTGAAAACACCCAAATCTAAAGGTGATCATGAGGGATATTCATGCTATGTCTGGTCTTCATGTTTAGTTGTCTGGGTTGGAAATGAGTTTCCCTGTGGGTAGACAATGAGGTTTAAGACCCTCCAGGCAGTGGTTCTGCACAAGGGCTCCAGTCATCTTCTGGAGGTGCCTAATTCTACAGCCTGCAAGATGCATCCCATTGACATAATGCCCCAGGTGAGGTGGGAGCATGTGGCTCTTTCCGAGCTACCGAATTTCCCAGTCATGGCTGTAGGCTGAAGACATGCTGCTGAGACACATCCCACTCCCTGCTGCTCCATTCCCAATCTGGATACTAGAAATCCATCCCTGCTGTTTACACTGCCTTGTCCAACTGTAAAATTAACTCCTACCTGCTGCAGAATGAAGATTGAGTCTGAGGAATCAATGGGAAAAACCTACTAAAGCAGGAATATCACCTCTACGGTCAGCAGTGCTGGCAGGTGAAGGAGGAACTGCAGGCACAGGTAGTTTTTCTGACTTCAGGAAGGGGCAGTTTGTTAAGCACAGGCTTGCATTGCTTGCAGTGAATTAATTTATCACTTGATTTTACCGTTCCAGGCCAAACTTGCTGAGCCATGTTTTTTCCACTATTTTTCTGCAGAGAGACTCAGTCCTGTCTACCAGAGCTTGTCGGCAGAGACGATAGCAGGAAAGCGATGAGTCAAGAGGAATCAGATCAAGAGGGTCATTTCACAGACACATCAAAATGTCTGGGAGCATTTTCTGATCCTTTCCCTCTACTAGCTGCATATTGAATTATCTTTGCTGAGTACGTTTAAACTAACCTTGGAGAAGGACTGTGAAAGGGCCTGGAAACACAAATGGTTGGGAGACATACAGATAAAGTATCACTTCAGCCACAGCCTCTTGTCACAGTATCACGCCATGGATGTACTCGCTGTTGTGAGACCTGCCTGGCTGGCCAAGGACTCCACCTTTCTCTGTCATCCCTGATTCATATTGCACGGGATTCCTCAGCCATGCTCAGGATATGGATCTGGCAGGCTGTTGCTGCGAAAACCCTGTTTATTTTATGTCTTCACCTGAGCTGTATGCGTACCAAATTAGGAAGCAGGCTTTTTGAATTTGTCAAGTTTCAGTCACTCTCCAATCTGGTCTTCTGTTTCTGCAGTCCTAGTTGATATCTGCAAGCTAAGGATTCCCTGCTAAAGATTCCTTATCCTCCTGTCACACTGATCTGTTGCTTGTGAGGAATTCCCAGGGCAAACCTTCCTAATGCTAATGTTAAGCCAAGGGAAAGGGTTAGATTTAACTTAGTTTCAGGTGTGTTGCTTTGACTTTAAAAGGCATTTTATGCTGTTGCTGGTGACAGAATATCAGTTTGACCAGATCTGTGGGCAATGCAACTTTATTCTCCTAGTGCTCCAAAGTACACTTCAAAAGTAGTCGTTATGATGGGTTGTCACAGACAACATTACTTCCAAAATGTTATGTATCACAAGTAGAACAAAGAGAGCATAACTCTCTTGAAAAATCAACAGTCAAACCATGTTTGTGCTCAGAGAGAGTTGAACTTCAGAGGTGAAGATGGATGTTCACTCTGATGCTTGGAGGCAAGAGGTTGGCACATCCAGAGCATGAAGGATATGTTGCACTCATGTTTCCCGATGCTTTCCAAGGCAGTGTGACAGGGAAGCTTGAGATCTGCAAGGGTGTTGAGCACCAATTAGCCCAGCAGAGCTGGACAGGAGACTGTGAGGCAGGCACAGCCAGAGAACAGTGATAATGTAAATTTTTTTCCTTATTCACTCATTTATATTTCTCTCTCCTCTAGATCTCTGCCGTATCCAGTTTTGGCTTTTTTCTTTGTCTTCACTTTCTCCTCCAGTCCTATATCCAGATTTCCCCAATGACAGTCCCTAAATCTCTCTCCTTATGCTTCCTCTTCCCAGGGATGATACAAAATCATGTCAACAGATGGTGGCTTGTGTGTTTTCATGTGTTTTCTGCAAATGCACAAATTGATTCAAAGAGATACATTGGGCACCCTTTGCTCTTCCCTCCTACCAGGGAAACATAGGCTGAAAGCAGAGCTCCTGAGGAGCTCTTAGTCCTGCTGTTCTCCATAAAATCACACATAGCAAACATTTCCATAACTCACTGGATTGGGGCCATATGGCTGGGGTTATGAAATATATGGAGAAAATACGTGCTTCTCAGTAATGTGAGGAAAAGCCACTCAGCAGTTCCCATATTTTATGTATCTATATATTACTTTGAGCAATGCAGATGTATGTCTTTGTTTAGAAAAGTCATCTTTATTTCAGTGGTTGCTGCTAGGAGAGTACAGGACTGGGGAAAAGCTGCCCATGTAGATATGGCTGGAAAAAAAATTGTGGTACTGCTCTGGCACATAAGAACAGGATATTGGTGTGTAAATGGGAGGTATCATCTCTGGGTGTGGAAACACTAATAACTCAATTAGGGCTTTCCTTTTGCTGTCTTTCAGTTGAAGAGAAGAGAAAGACTAAAATTCTCTCTGGCTGAGAGGTCGATACCACATATCTGCTAAGATAATCTGTACAGTTTTGTTCTTACACAGCTCTTTCGATCAGGAAAATCCAATGCAATTTGTGAAGCTTTTTTTTTTTTTTTTGTTGCTGTCAGGGACAAAAACCCAGCTGAGTCAGCACTGGGGGCTCTGCCTGAAAGGCGATTCACACAGTGAGCACATTTGGGCTGGTTAAGCCCCAGCTCCGACGCGCCCTCTGTGTGCAAAAAATAACACTTCAAGTGAGCCGAGTTCTAGAAAATGAAAACTAATTGCTGGGGTTGGAAGAATTCAGCCAATCTCAAGCCATTAGGATCACGGCCGAGCAGGGAATGTCATGGAGCCAATTGGAGCAAAGCTGTCAGGGCTTTACCACGCTTAAGACCTAACCTTAGGTTGCTCTGTGATCACACGACCAAGGCTTGAATATTCACAGGCGAATATTCTACCCATGCCCCGGCAGTGCCTTCCCTCCATGGATGCAGCAATGAGTGCAAGGAATGCCGATTCCACAATACTCCTCATCGCCAGCAGGATAAGGACAGACAGGCCTGGCGGTTTAATTTGCCTTTTTTTTTTTTTTTTTTTTTTTTTAGAGGAATAAAAACAACAAAAAGACAACCTAGTCTGTCGTGAGATTTCTGACTGATTGTGGAGTAATTCGGACAGAATGGAATAGAGCCTGCTCAGTGGTTCATGAACAGCACTTATCCGTACTCCATTATTTTCCCTTTAGTTTGCTTTACAAATTAGAAAAGGGCACCAGTGTCAAATTCTTGATGCAAGCCTCTGTGTGAAATGATAAGCTAAATCCTAAATTGAGGTCAAAGCTGTTCATGTGGTTCCTGCTGCTAATAAAAACGCTTTTCTTTGTTCCTGCCTGCTAAGAATGCCTGCCCCATTTATAAACAAGATCTTATCCCAAAAGAGACACCTCTATGCAGATGTTAGGGAAAAGTACCATGCTTAAACAATAATCTCTCTTTAAAAATATATAATGTTTTGTCAAGAAAAAAGGTAGCATGGTTTCATTGAGAGTAATGCATTTATTCTAGCTTAAATTCTGATTTTGTCTGCATGCAACATCTTAGAGTATTTTCCTGAGTGGTGCCCAATGTGGACAAATAATTGGCAGCATCACAGAATTATGTTCCAGTGATTTGTCATTGCTGAAACTTCCCTTTAATTTCAATTCAGAGAGGAGCTAAGGAGTTTCCCCCCACCATCTCCTTTTTTGACACTCCTTTCTGAGTCCAAAATGAAAAAAAAAAAAAAAAGAAAGCAACCCTGTAGTGATTTGGAACCAGCTCTTGCTACCTGGAGAGCTCTGGCTGACATGATATAAAAGCTGACATCATTACAGCCTGCTTAGGGGTGATGCAGCACCTAGGAGAGTGAAGTCTTACCTGGGCATGAGTTTTCATGTCCCCAAAGCTGGATGGAAATGACTCAGAAGAGATTTGGTGTCCCTCCCTGAGTAACAACAGCATCTGTCAGAGGGATGGGGTTTGTTTGGTCCAGTTACAATTTTATCCTGTAAATCATTACCATAAAGTCACTTGGTTTTAACATCTCCATACATCTTTCAAAGCCCTGATGTCTGAACCTGTTTTTTTTGGTGAGTTACCAACTTTGCTGTGTGCAGCTGTGTATTATTCAGTGTCAGGAGACAGGGGATCCTCACTATCATCAAACTTGGACACCAGTAGCCACTGTGGCTCTGCCTTACTTGGTTTCATCCCCTCTGCTGTCATTGTAAATGGTCTGGAAGTTGGTTACTGCAATCAAATAAACTCTCAAATACTGCAGAAGATGAATCTTCAGACTTACTTTTTCTTCCCTTTCCTGGGGGAAAGGAAATCAACTTACCTGGAAATGCAAGAAATGCCATGGTGGTCTTAAACAGCTCAAAGCAGTCACAGGAGCCTGATAATTTGGAGGCTGCAGTATCCGTCCCTTTTCTTTTTTTTTTTTTCTTATCTCTGTGCTAAGCCCTTGGTAACTACAGTGAGATGAATTAAAAGTGTCAGTTTGAAATGGTTGGAAACGGGTATAAATTGGAACTGTCTTTGCTGAGAAGCAGCATGAGATGGGATCGAGGCTAGCGGCAAGGGAGGTTTGGGAAGGGCATCGCGATGTGCAGCACATCAGCTCTGCATTTGCATGTGCATGCTTTGCTACCAGGAAAGCAGAAGCATAAGCAGAGATGTGAAATCAAATCAGAGGAGACTGTTTCCTATTGTTCTGCTTCTATAAAACAATTTCCTGATTAGATTTACAGGCATAATAATCAGACAAGGCAAAATTTATATGTATTTATAATGAATTATGCAAATGTGACAATACGAGGCAGTGCTCTCCTGCACTGTTCAGTGAAGATAATCCTCATCAGTCTTGCTTTGAAATATCCTAAACACTTGCTCAAATACACATACAGGGAGAGGCAGAGTAAGGATAAATTAGAAAGATGTTTTTGTGTCTGCCCTGGGAACAACCAAAGGGCTTGAAAGACAAGAAAACAAGTGGGATAAGGTCTACCTAGGAAAAAGAAAAAAACAAAACAAAAGACAGATAGAAACATCACAGAAACAAGGACTGAAGTCCTTGGCCCTTTTCCCTGGGGGCACACAATGTGCTCTAAAGGCAATGTGCTCAAAAGGCAATATACTCCAAAGAAAGTCACTGACTTTACCCAAACTAGGCTCGTGAAACATTTCCCTGGTAAAAAAATCTAACAGCACAAACAGCTCAATGTTTCTGCATGATCTGCCCAAAGAAAGCTATAGCTCGTCCCCAGCTCTGACATGTCAGGAGCTCACAGGGCTAGAGGTGACAGGCATCTCAAAAATGTTTGTTTTACCCAACTTTTCTTCAAGGAAGTCCTTGATTAATTTCCCTGAGAGAATTTTTCACAGCTTTTGCAAGTGTTGCTGTCAAAACCAGCCATGAAGCGGTATTGTTGAGTAAACAGCCCATTTTCTCTCCTGTTGTACACTGTCCCTCTGCAGAGCTTCCCATCTGAGCAAGGACAGGGAGCTGGGGAGAGCAGCGGTGGAAGAAAAGCCTGGCAGAGCCCACACAGCCAGTCCGCCCCAAGCAGCTTGAGTTTCTTCACAAGTAAAACTCCTGTCGCCTCCAGAGACTGCAGATGCCCTGCAGCAGTGCTGCCTACTGTGCTGAAATCCCTGCGGGGACACAGGGCTTGTGGAGGAGGAGAGCCAGCCATGCTTTTAGCCACGTCTTCTGGGAACAGCCCTTCAGATGGGGGGTTGGAACTAAATCATCTTTAAGGTCTCCTCCACAAACCATTGTGTGATTTTATGATGTCCTGCCCTCCCTGGTCTGCTGAGACTTGGGCTAGAGGTAATTGGTTACAAAGACCTGGTTTAATGGTTTTTAATACTGGTTAAGTGAGTGGGTTGAGATGCTAGTGTCGAAATGTCTTGAGAAGGGAAAGAATTCTGGATTTCCTGTTATTTTTCTTGCTTCACAGAATCCCATTTTTTAGTGAACAGATGGAATATTTTTGGTTTGTTGAACATTTTGTCATCACTATTCAGCACCAGTTAACCTGCCAAATGCTCTTTAAAAATACACAGTTATTGCAGGCTCTGGTCCTCTGTTTTACAAGAGCAACTTTGCTCCTAGGTTTCCATGGATAAAAAGAACTATTTATTTTTCTTTTTTTCCTTTTTTTTCCCCTTGCCTTAAGATCCAAAAATTACTCCTATTGATCTAAGTGGCAAAAACTCATTTAAAGTAGGATAGATGTTATTCTTCCAGAGCAGGAAAAATCTTGGATGAAACCAGTAGAGACTGGAATTCCTGTACAGGGAAATCTACCCTGTTTGCCAACAGTGACCAACAGCCAAGGATAATCGTGATTTATTTTTTTTCCAGTTGAGGTGGTGGTTTCTATTAGATTTTAAATGCAGAATACAAGGAGGTTTAGGTCAGAGACTTTGCCCATACTTCTCAAACACACTTGTTTGCCTTCTGTCCTGCTGGACGGATTAGCTTGTGCTTGGCTGAGGAATTGTTTCTATGGGGCGGGCTTGCCTCCTGTAGAAAAGCAAGCTGTCTTCAGAGAGGACATAAAAGATGGACCTCACATGGTTGCCTTTGGTAGGATATTCCCCTGCTGAATCACCATGATGGTGAAAACCTGTTTTCTTTGCAGTTTGAGTTTTTCTGGCCTAATTTTCAGTTGCCAGACATTTTTTTTGTGTAAGTTATTCTTTTCATGTTCTTTTTCTCTTCCTCTGTTTTCTACTGCCTTCTACTTTTTAGAAATCTTTAAACTGTAAAATCCACCTCTGAACACAGGATCTTTTTATGTTGATTTCAACACCATACATACAGATATAAAACACGCACCAATTTTTATTCACTGCTCCTTGGTGAAAAGGGATGATAAGTACCTCATGCATTTGGGTAGCATTTATATTGTAGTATTACCATCATTGCTTTTTAGAAAGTCTAACTGTGGTTTGCTGTCAGCCTCTAGTTCATCTCTCAGACTGAAATGACAGCAACAGAAAAGACTATGTTATATTTTTTACTCCGTTGTGACCCACACAGTGGTTGTCCATGTGTTTTCTTACCTCTGCCTCTGTACTGAATCTGCCTGAATTTGAGACTGTGAAGCCAGCAGAGAGTTGCAGAGCAGCTGTCAGTTTGTTTTTCATCTGCCATCACTGATATCCCTGAAAAAGAAAAGAACATGAGCATGGCTATAAAACAAAGCAAAGAAAAACAATATTTTCATGAATTATGTGCATGTTTCCACTGGAGAAGTTTTGGTCTAGTTAACAGCAGAGGAAGTTGGTGAAAATTTTATTTCTACCATTGTCTTGTGTGGGGTCAGAAATACTTGCAATTCTACAGCACTTTACAAGCAGAATTTCCAGACAATATGCCCTACTCCTTTTTCCTGATTTCCAGTCAGAAATGGTTCTTAGGCTGCAAATGAAAGAAAAGCCTCAAGAGGTACACTGGAGTGTTTGTGACTGGGATTTTACACTACTTTGTTAGGACTACAAGGAGAAGGTAGCTGAGGAAGGAATCTTATATATACTCTCTCTTGCCACTGTGATAGTGCATCATGTCTTACTTCAGATATTATGAGTCCTAGAGAAGACTTCTCTATGCTTCAGGGAGGACAAAAGGAAGAATTTGCTTTGAGGGATTTTGATACAAAGACAATAATTGACAGAAAAAAAAATCGTAGAAGACCAGATTAGAAGCGACCTCCAGGATCATCTGGCAAAACATCAGAACTTTTAAACTTGTTCTGGTAAATTCCTTTAATTTTTTTTCCCCATTTTCAATTATTAGGATCCAAGGCAAACACTCCTACAAAAACTCCTATACACTGCTGCCCAAGGAAAAAAAATGACAGTACAATTTAAGTAATCTATATCTGATTTGTGAATTCTGATGCAGTGAATTTCTGAATCTGCTTTATTGCAAGTACATATAGCATTGCTGTATAACTGAGATCCAACATATACTGACAGACCTGTGCTGTGTATCACAGAAGATTGTTAACCACTCACACAGGAAGCAGCATTTAGGGATCGTGGTGTTCCTTACTAGGAAAAGGCAAGTTTGTCAGTAAGGATTGAAATTTCAAGGTTAGAAACACCAAGGAAAAAAAATATCACTAAATGCCAAGAGAAAGGACACACAGGAAAAGAAAATCTCAAGAAAGAAAATGGAAACAGAGGATCTGCTTTTGGGGAAGAGTCTATTTGTGACCATTGGACCAGCCAAGGTGAATGTAAAACCACTTAGGACGGTTTAAACTCCAGAATCGGGAAAAAAATAATTGAGGGCGGTGTTAACATAACCCCAAAAACTAACATAACATTGAAAAGTCTACTCATTGTTAGAAAACAGAAGAAGACAAACGCTCTCTTCTCTTTTGTTTCTGAGCATTATATATTTGTTCTCGTTTCTGTCCAGATTTATGGACTGAGACATTTAAAAGCTCTGTAAACGCAGGTGTGTGCCTCAACTAGCACACAAAAGACAAAAAGCTTTGAAATGGTCTAAAAATGAGGAGCTTTGGGAAAGAGTAATAGAGAGAAAGCCCATGTCCAAGGAAAAACAGTAAACTGATGGCAGGAGTATAGTGAAAATTTACTCGGGGAGTTTAAGACGGGTGGACTTTGGTGTGTGTAAGCCCGACACATCAGCACACCACTGTGTGCCTGCAAGCCCAGTTACCCTTGGGTGTTTCATCCTTGTGAGTAAGGCATTGAAAATCTGCAGTATCAGATTTTTTCCAATGCACTTAGCGTCTTTAATCAGGTTTTTGAAGTTTCTTAGAAATACTGACTGCCCAGAGAATAAATAAAAAACTTTCTGAGCATTTTAGGGCATTTATTCAAGTGTTTGATTTGGAACTGGAGTCTTCTATCTATTGTGATTCAGCACAGAAAGTACCAAATTATTTTATATGAAGTGATCTGGTCAATAAATTTTAAAGCCAGAAGGGATATTACTGTAAGCCTATCTAGTGCAGACCACAGCCACTAAGAATTAATCCAGTAATTCAGAATTCAAGTTCTTCTGAACACATCTTAGTGAGTCTTCTGTTCCACGAATCAAGAACTTGAATTTTTAGCATGTCTTAATCTGATTAATGTCCAGTCGAATGCTAATCAAGTTACTTAATGAAATATTTAATCAGTCAAAAACATGAATTTAACAAAATAGTATTTTTTAAATGCAGGAGAATTTCCAGTGTTCTATGCATAGAATAGAAAAAAGTTTGTGTATTTTACATGAGTGAATTTTGATTTTCATATTTGAGTTAATATTAGTTTTTATTTTAAAATAGTAAAGGTAAATAATTATATTAGTCTAAATTACTAAAAAAAATGTTTTGTTCGACCTAGACTGGCTTGGGAAGATTTCTGTTAAAAAAAATAAAATTTATATATTCTGCTTTAGGTCAAAACTGTTTTTCAGAGGCTTTAAAATCCTCATGAGAAGGAATCCTACCACTCCAGTTAGATGAGATTTGTGTTTTTAAATTCATATTTATGCCTCTGAAATTCTCTTTCAAATAAGCACTTGTGCAGCATTTATAGTATAAAAGCACCATGTGGTTTGCATGTTTTATATTATCACCATTGCTATAACATTGATTGCAGCTGCATTAACGGAATATTTTCTGAGCCCAAATTTAATCTTATTTTTTCCACTGTAAATACATCAACAAGAGATAAGAATTAATGAATCAGTATGCTCATAGACAACACTGATCATGAGAGACACTATTCTTGGCTTCAGACAAAAAGAATTAATATGTGTTTTGTTATGAAGATCATATTCCGCAGGCAGATGAATGCCTTGCTCAAAGTTCAGTCTGGTGATGTGAGACAATAGTCCCAAGGACCAAAGGGATTTTACTGCTTCTTTTGTAGAGCCATGAAGCAGAGGCTTCCTGAAAACAAGAAGCAAATCAGCAGAGAATGTTGGTACATTGTGATGCAGTTACCAACCATTGCTTAGGAAAAAACTTTCAGAAACATCACATATCCCAGCTGCAACCCAGAGGAAAGAAAAGCCACAAGCCTGGTTGAATTCCTACTTTGACTCACAGTCACAGAAGTTCAGAAAACTAAGGTGAATTATGGTTATTTCTAAATTATTTTAATGTAGTAATTTATTTTTGTAATCATTAAGGTAAATTATTAGGCAGAATATGCAAGGAGAAATTAACTATTTTATCTTTTACTGAATTACAATTACAAGTGTCTTTTGCCTGCATTGCTTTAGATGTGTTAACTAGTGTATCTGGGTAGTAGTTATTGTACAAGTAAATTATCTCAATGTACGATAAGGTACTTACAAACATCCTACAATAACTATTTAACTGGTACTTCTAAGCTATTGTTTTCCTGGAGCAGGAGGAAAGATTAAACGGCACAAATTTCACTGTGACAAATAAGGCAGTGTGAGATGGGGCTTTTACAGGAAGTATAAACCAAAAGGAAGCAAAAAATCACATAAAATTTATGTGGCGTTTATGTTAATCTTGTCCTCTTTGGTCCAGTTTGACAGACTGCTGCTGTCCTATTAAATCAATATTAACTCCCATTTGCGAGCAGGAAGAAGAGAACTCTGTCTGAGACCTTATGTTGCTACTGAAATCAGATTTCTGTTTCTTATAAGACAAGTAACCAAGTACCAAGATGGAAGAAGGTGAATAAAATTTCAGCTTCTGCCTCTCATTGCATCTTTCCCTCACCAGCCACTGCTGGAGAAATAAGTCCGACCCAATAACCTGACCAGGCAGTCCAAACCTGCCACATGTGTGCTAGTTTTAGCTCGTGTAGCTGGTCTTCACTAGCAGTGCCACCAATGGACATGTTGACTGAACAAGCAAATTGTAAGGTAACAAGATAAAAAAAACCCAACCCCAAACCCCAAAAACATGTGACACCCTGGATTAAAAAAAAAAAGAAAAAAAAAAAAAGAAAAAATGAAGACAGATGAAAAGATCATGGCTGTTATCAGGGGCAGCCACAGCCAGGGAGGGAGGGAAATCTCTTCTTTCAACCTCCCTCTGGGTGATATTGCTGACTTCAGAGCATAGGGGGGATCAGGGAAAACTGGCAGCCAGAAAGCAGAGGGGGAACAGCAGGTGTAATGTGAGGGTATAATTCTAGTTCTCACCGTCGTTTCACTTAATCATATGCTTAAAGCTAAGGGATTAAATGAATCCTAGAATGGTTTGAGCTGAAAGGGACCTTAAAGATCATCTTGTTCCAATGCCCAGCCATAGGAAAGGACACCTTCCACTAGACCAGATTGCTCAGAACCCTATCCAACCTGGCCTTAAATCAGGCCTGGAAGTTGTGTTTGAAAGCAAATGGTATTTAGCTCTATGGAAAGTTATCCATGCAGTTTTCTCTATCTCTTTGTAAAGCTTTTTAAAATCTAAAGCCGCCCAAATGATGGAAGAGCACCATTCCCTTTGACTTTCTGAAGTTATGCAAGGGCATCTGCCAGTCCCCATGACAATCATGAAAGTAGCTTTTCAGCAGGGGACATGGGCTCTGTCGCCCTGCAGTCTTTTTCCCAGAGAAGATGCTTTAAGCCCACTCTTCTGCTCTTCTCCTGCTAAGTCTGTGTCTGTAACACTGCATGGTTTTCAAACCATGGTCTTAAACTCATAGCTGTCAACAACATTCGAAAGGAGACAAACAACCAATCAAACATGGCTAAATTAGCACAGTGTGGTTACTAGCAATTACACAGTCTTTTTGATTCCTGTGAGACAATACCTGGTGAAGGACTGGCAGGCAGGGAAGATCTACAGAACAGCTAATTCTTGCTCTGCTTTTCACCTCCCTGTTTCAGGGAGGGAACACTTTCTCCTGCCATAGGTTGTCTAAGGGCAGCATGCCGTGCCCAGGCAGCTGCCTCTAGCACTGTCCCCAGACGTCCCTAACTCTCCAGGGCCAACTGGAAACACCAGCCTGTGAACAAGGGGTTTTGTTCCATTCTCCATGCGACCCCAGTGCCAGCCCAAAGAGCCAAGGTCCCGTACATGGCCACTGTAATGGTAACAAAGCTTCCTAGTGCCAACACCAAGAGCCTTTTGGTCTGCTGGGGAGACCTTTCTTGGGGTGAAATGGAGGGAGTTCTGCTCCCATGCCCATTACTGAATTCTCCACAGAAACTGCAGGCAAGGATGCCAATTAACGCTAATTGGGATTTTTTTTTTATATGTGGACACGTGTCCATTAGGAACTTGATTGATAGATTGAGACAAGTGACTCATTTTGCTGTTGCCATAAAGTAACCATTGTATCATTTGGGGTTCTTTAAAAGGAAAATAATGCAAGCCTCACCTGCTCCCATTAACGCCAAAGAGTTTTGCCACCAACTGAGGAGAGAATTACCTTTGGATTCTGAACACTTGACCTAGGGGTAAGTATTGCAATATCTGGCAGAGCTTTTATCCAGGAAGAACACCTTGCTGGCTAAATACTATAGTCAGAGATACTGTTACTGATCTTAGCAACACCTCATGCTTTCTTTGTAAATGCTCTTCAAGTTTGGGTTTTTTCCTGATGCACAGTTTAAGAAGACCCAATTTGAGCTTTATGTCAGCACTGAAGCTGGCTTCCAATTCCTTTTAAATTTTTCTTAAACACTTCCCAGACACCTATCATTGATTCCTAGTGAGCTGAAGACTGAAGGAGTGTATAAGCTCCTCTGGTGGGAAACCACTTAGTTTGGTCACAGGAGGAAGCTGACAGCTCCTTTATGGGCTTGTCAGAAATCAACTGCATCTTAAAGAGGACACCAGCCCCTGGGTCTCCTGCCCAGCACGAAGCAGTGAAGGAACAAAGGTGAGGGACCCCAAACACAATTTTCAGCTGCTCACCCAGAGAAGTAGGTATCCTGCCTAAGGCGTCATTCTTACACAACTCTCTCGGCAGGGAAACTGGTTTAGAAAAATGTTGCTCATTTGGCTTTTCGTTCCCTGACCCACGGTCCTAATGTGTGGATCATATGTAAAGGCAAGATCAGAGATGACAGATCAGTTTTGCTCTCAGATATAGTCAGGTAGATGAATAAATTCAGCTCAGTGAGTTTTGGCATTTAGGAGCAACAGCTGGAAAATTCCTTTTAGCACTTCCTTGACATAAATCAGTTGATAAACAGGAGGGTTTTCTTTCAGGGCAATCAGCTGCACTAGTGTCCCTGAGCAAGCCCCAGCTCTTCCCAGTGTGGAGCATAGAGTCTAGCCTGCTTGAGAGAGCTGTGGGGACAAATCTGGGCCTTGAGTTTTCCTGTGCATTTTGGTCAGCAGAATGAGGCAAAGCTTTGTGAAAAAGCAAGGCCTCTTTCTTTTATAGTTCTCTTTTTGTCAATCACTCTACTGAAGCATAATATTATGCACAGAAATCTAAGAAGTATTATTTGATTCTTGCTTAATACCATGCCATGAAGAAAGGGTGAAATCTCTTAAGAAAAGCAACAGAGATTGGTGGACAGAGGACAGAGCCAAGAGCGCTGACAACAGCATCCACTGGGACTGGGAAAGATCTCAGAATCCAGTGCTAGTTTTTCCGTCCTGCCTTGGTATCTCTCTTCAACAGAAAGGTTACTAGTAGAAAACAAACTATTTGCTGACTTCCCATAGGTATGGGGACAACAGTGCCAGATGCCAGAGGAAAGAGGGGCTTGTTGCTAGGTGATACCTGGGGAAACATCAGTCTAATATAGGTGAGATGATCCTC
Source organism: Manacus vitellinus (assembly GCF_001715985.3). Lineage (NCBI taxonomy): Eukaryota > Metazoa > Chordata > Aves > Passeriformes > Pipridae > Manacus > Manacus vitellinus. The sequence goes on along the minus strand of NW_021938789.1, from coordinate 4,295,401 downwards.
AGCTTAGCCTAAATTTCAGGGAAATGCTGAGTCAGTCCAGGACAGATACATCATTGCCAATGCTTCACACTCACAAATGAAACCCTGCTATGTCAGGTGTGTGTTCAGTAACAGACTGGAAGTAGCTGTATTTATACCAGATTATATGGGTTTTTTTTAATCAGTAAGTGGGGTAAGCAAAAAGTACATTGTGTTTCCGTGTCACACACAGGACAGGCAGCTGCAGGGAGAGCAGGGCTCTGTTGGGTGCCCATGAGGATGAGCAATCCACGAGGAGAACAGCCTGTTGCCTAAAGTGATCCGTTGCATTTCAGTATCTGGAGGGACTCGAGACAAATTAAGCCAAAGGTGTGAATCTCACTGAATTGAGCAAGACCCTTTGGCACTCAGGCTGCCAACAGCTCACAGCCTTCTGTGAAGGAAATGTCTTCTGTGGTTTTCACCATGCCCAAGGTAGATCTTGCCAGTCCCAGGATGACGTCAAGCAACATCCCTGCAGATGCTGCAGAGGATGAATGAGGCAGAATACCCCCAACCATCAGTATGTTATCTCACCCATGACATTGCTCATGTGTGTGCTTCTCCCAGGTGGTGAGCAGCTGTGGCATATGCTGTGTCTGCACCTAAAGCAACTACCTTCCCGGAGGTACTGCCACATGCATGCTTGAAAGCTAGCCTGGGACATAAGAGCCCCTTACTTCTGTAAGTCAGGCTTGAGCCCAGGGGTGGCAGACACTCTCTGGAAGCCACAAACCCCGATTTTTACTTTGGTGTAAGAATTGCTTGGTTTTCCCTCTTCTGTACCTGTAAAGTATTTCTGTCAACATGCCAAGGAAAATCTTCAGACCTCCCTCTGCAAACCACAGGGCAACCAAGTCAGTCATTAGGCAACAGAGTGTCTTCAGGTGATGGACATATTTGATGTAAAGGCTTGAATGACACACAGGGGCTGCTGCAGACTGCTGGGCTGTGGTGTTATGGATTGTGGACTTCTGTGAAGTTTCTGTAATATTGCATCATTTTAATGACCTTATTGATAAGCTGAAGTGGCTCCCATTGCATCACACACTGGAGCTGAAACAGCAGCTGAAATATCAGCAGATTTAAGGGCTACAGAGGTTTCAGATTCTGCTGAGAATTCTGAAATTATTTAAATTGTAAACTATTGAGGGAATAAACTGTCTTTTTATTCTGTGTTTGGAGAGATTTTAAAGTATTTTGAAAAATACCAAATAGAAAACCATCAGAGTATCTTTCAATGAAAACTATTGCATTAGTTCTGTTTCTTCATCCCACTGAAGAAGACTATTAGCTTTGAAAGTACAAAGTACTCCTATTAAAAGTAAAAGCCATTTGCAACACATTTTAATCTTTCCAACATAACATATCAATGGATATTTTCTCCCGTCACTAAAAAATCCCACAAGAATATTCCCCAAATGATTATATGCATATTCTGACACTAACAAAAAAGAGCTCATTTTCAAAGAAAAAAACAACCACATTTTAATAATTGTATAAATTAAGCCACAGACTGAGCATTTCTTTTTAGCCTTTGGATAAAAATAATTCCCAAAAAAATGTAATACTCATGTAAAACATTCCAAAATGAAAGTGCAAATTTGCATAATCTTTCATGCAGTTTAAGCACAAGTTTATCAGATCTCTTTCACTGTCATGTCATTAATTTGATGAAGCACTGGTAATGGCACAGAGGTTGTGACTCAAAGACTCAACAGCATTCAGTTTCTGAACAGTGAAAAGTGATCTAAGACAACAGAGGATGTAAAACAACACTAACAGCACAGAAAGAAAACAAAATAATTCTGAGTTTTTAGATGGCATGGAGGCTATTTACCTGCTAGCTATAAATTCACAGCCAGCCTTGTCATCAAGTATTTTGGAGTGATTCCAGTGGGACTCTTTGTGTGCATAAAGATACCGTGATGTAGGATTGTGCAAAGCTGAGGATTTACAGAGAAAAACAGCAGCTTAGATGGAGAGGGTTGCTCTCTAGAAACACAGCAAGACATTAAATATTAGATATAACTAACAAAGCCAAAGAAAGTCTTTAAGTACAGGAACAAAAGCCACACTACCTGTCTCTCTTACTCAGTGTCTCTAGAAAGAAATATTTAAATTAGTAGATCAAGTCTTACCAAACTGACCTGCCTTGGACTCTTCCCTTATGATCCCTAGTGCTGATACCCCATCCCATCCAAATGCACATGGAGGGATCCTATGACAGGAGCAGGATGATTACTTCTGCTCATCCTGAGTCCTACTTCCCAAGTTACCAATCAGCTAAAAGGTGCTACTGAAGTCAAGCCATACTATTCTTTCTGTCAAGTATTATTATTCTCACCTGTCATGCCATGAAGAAACCACTCAGGAATGTTATCATAATGTTTCCCTTATAAAATAACTAAACAAAAATAAACCCAAACTTAAAACAACTGTGATGTTCAGATCAGCTTTTCAATTTTTTTCTCCCCAAAAAACAATGTAAAGCCTTTCACTGGGTCTGGCTGAGGTGAAGACAATTTTTTCACAGCAGCCCATATGGTGCTGTGTTTTGTACTTGTGCCCAATACAGCACTGGTATCACACCAGTGTTTTAGCTGTTGATGAAAAATGCATAGCATTCATCAGATTCACAGCACCTAGGTTTCCTCTGCTTCTCATTCTGCCCCTGGAAGAAGCAGGCAAGGGGTGAGCAGGGGTTTGGGAGAGGATGCAGATGGACAGCTGACTTACAAAGAGATATCCCATACTGTGTAATATCACACTCAGCAATAAAACTGCAGGATGGTTTTTCCAAAGAAGCTGTTACTTGATGACTGGCTGGGTACTGGTCTGCTGATAGTGAGTGATTATATTTACATCACTTTTTGTTTGGTTTTGGATTTATTTTTTTTTTCCACTTATTATACTGCTTTTATCTCAACGCATAAGTTTTCTCACTTTTTGCCCTTCCAGTTCACTCCCCCCTCCCTGCTGAGGGGGAATGAGCAAGAAGATGGATTGGGGCTCAGCTGCCAGCCACAGTCAACCCACAGACTTTGATTCTCCAGTCTTAATCCAGGTATCCCAAGGTGGATCCCTAACTAGAAGATCCTCTATAATATGACAGCTCTCAGGCATGTCTCCCTAGGACACAGTGTTTTATAGGAGGTACAGCTTTCCTTTGAACTGGGTCTATTTTTCACCATGGAAAACATGGTAATTTCCATTTAGCAGTTCATTATACACTTAGGTAGACAAGTTGAAACTTAAAATATCACTTTAAATAAGGACCACATTTTTGCTCTTTAGTTTTATTTAATAATTTATTCTAACAATAGTTTTATTTAATAATTTATTATTATAAAGTGCTCAGAGTAAGGTTTAACTTCCTACCAAAAGGGCAACACAACAGGGTATAAGGGATCCTGGCTGTTTCCAAGATGCATTAATGACAACTTCTTGTCACCTTCTTGGTGAAGGAGCAGATGGGAGGAGACACCCTTCTGAATCATCCTTGCAAATGATGGACTGTTCAGGGATGAGAGGGTTGAGGGCAGCCTTAGTTGCAGTGACCATGAAATTGTGAAGTTGAGGGTTCTGATGGGAAGGAAAAGAGCAAACAAAAGGATCACAACCCAACAGACTTTAGCTCTTTCAGATACCTACTTGCCAGAATCCTGTGGATATTTTCCAGGAGTGGGGAAAAAATAAAACCAAAAAACCCCCAAAAACCAAAAGTAAAAAACCCAAACCAAACAAAACCAAACAAACAACCTCCCCAACCAAACCAAACAAACAACCCACAATAAAAACAAACAAGTCCCCCAAAATAAACAACCCCTCAACAAAAACAAACAAAAACCTGAAACAAACAAACAAAAAACAAACAAAAACCTCCACCTGAAAAACAAAAAACAAAACAAAAACAGCAAAAAACCACACACACACACACAAAAAAAAAAAAAACACAAAAAAAAAAAATCTAAAAACAAACAAAACCAAACAAAAGAAAAGAGAGTCCCAGGAAAGCTGACTGATTTTCAATGTCCATTAGTGTGTGGAAAATTAAACAAAACCTACAAGGAGCCTGTAATGACGAACAAGGAGCTCCCAAAGAATTGAAAATATAAAAAAAGAAGCAAGGGTAGAGGGCCTAGGAGGAATTTAGAGATTCTCTGAGTGTGCAGGATGGGATCCTAAAACTGAATCTGCCAGAAAGTCAAGAAAGGTGACCCTTCCCCCCTGCTCAACAGTAGCAGGACACAGCTGGAACACTGGGTCCAGCTCTGGGCTCCCCAGGGTGAGAGACATGGCCTTACTGGTTTGAGTCTGGTGAAGGGCCAAAAAGACAATTAAGGGACTGAAGTATCTGTCCTGTGTCCCCTGGAGGTATGTAAGAGGCATCTGGATCTGGTGCTGGGTCATGTGGTTTAGTGGTTGCAGTGGTAGTGCTGGATTCATGGGCGGACTGGATGATCTTAAAAGATCTCTTCCAACCTTGAAGATTCTATGGGGAGAGGCTGAGAGAGCTGGGACTTCAGCCTGGAGAAGGCTCCAGGAATCTTATCAATGTGTGTAAGTGACACTCCTATGAGAAAAGGGAGTAAAGAAGATTGAGCTGCACTCAGTGGTGTCAAGTGAAAGCACACAATGGACACAAATTGAAATACAGAAAAAAATCCATTTAACTATTCAGCAACTTATTCTGACTGTTCTGAGCAGGAGGGCTGCACCAGACAGCCTCCAGACAAACTCATAATAATACAGGAATAGTGAATCTGATCAGGAGTGTTATTAGCATGCATTAGAAATCAGTATAAGAAATAAGTTTGGGGAGAAAAAAAATGCAACAAAACAGACAAATTGAAAATGGAGAGAAAATCTCTACAACACAGTGATAGACTTCACACTCAGGAGATCTTGGCTCCAAGTCTTGTCTCATTTTCTGCCTTTAGTTAGCTTTTTAAAATGAAAAAGTTTTAAAAAAAAATCCTCACCCTAGACAACCTCATAGTTAGCAGGGAATGCAAGAGCCCTCACTCCAGGCTTGTGCTTCAACTCAGAAGGAGTTGACAATCAAGCAGGACAATCGGTCTTCCAGACCTTAAGAGTACAGTTTAATTGTTGAGCAGCTCAGTAAAATATATCAGCTGTGTCAGACAACGCACACTATGAGAAAGGAGCTTCTAGAGGTATCCTGTATGGTATGGATTGTCAGGTCTGACCTTCTTCTGAAATCTTGTAAATAGAAGATAGAGGCAGCTGTGTATTCTTGTTGTTGCTCTTTGCAAAAGCCCAGGTTGGTTTATCTTTTTTTTCCTCAGGTCTTTGGCTGGAGAACTTGAGACTCAATGCTTCTTCTTAATACACCTAACCCCAAGCCAACTTGTCAGTACTGCAACAGGCAAACCCCACTGAGGACTTAGGTATCAGGTACAGATACTCCCTAGGGAGAAAAAAGGTGTTATTCTACGTACCAGTTCTGTCCTTACATGAATTTAACAGAAATCTTTTAAACATAACCATTTGGATAAGCCTATTGTTATTATGATTCAGAGATGGGCTTAAAATCTTCATACCACCTATTTCAGAAACCACATATTTCCTTGGTTCTAGATCCAGCTGCCATTAAAAAAAAAAAATAAAATAAGGAGTTTTAGGGGAAATGTCATCCTGTGTTTGACTAATGGCTTTACCTGGTAGTAAAAAAGTAAAAAGTACTCTCATCATTACATTTTGTTTCACTTCCATCCAACATGTGTTTTGCAACTTCCCATTTCAAGACAAAGTCGAGCTTTATGGTCCAGTTCCTCCCTTTATCTGTACAGTTGCTAATACCTAGAAGAGGTTGTAAGTTATCAGCTATTCAGCCACAATTCCAACCACACAGTCATGCCAAGAGACATATTCCAGAAGCAAACCCCTTCAAAATTTCTGTAATAGCCAGTTTCAACCGAGATTAATTCCATTAACTTGCCTTTTCATATTTCTCCAGACTATTAAATCCGACAATTAACCCACCACCTAGAGGGTGCTTCTCCCCTCCTAGCTGAATTAGGCCGTTGCGTGAGAAGGCTCCAGCACAGAAACCCACATCCTCTGCAAAACGGGCAGCCCGGAGGTTTAAGAGATTATACTGGATGAGTCATTACAAAAGATTTACTTCTGACCGACTGTTTCAATAAATAATAGTGCTTCCTCCAGACAAAACTACCCCAAAAAGTGGCACCTATCCTCCATTTCTTATCCTCCTCCCAGTGACAGCCCCTAGCAAGCTATGCCACCAGGCATCGCTGCCAAGGGCTGGTAAATACCAAGATTTATAAACAGCAGTGAGAGGGAGCTGTAATGAGATCAATGTCGAGGATTGCAGCAAATGGCCTATAAAGCAATTTTTAAATGGGATTTCCTGCAACAAAAGCCAGCTCCCAATAACCTTTCCCAATAATACGAGGTGAAAAGGATTGGATTTGATTTATAATACCCGATACTAAGGCGAGGACAGACAGCTTTGTACTCTCCATACAGGCGACTGCTCAGACGATTTGTTAATCTCTCATCAGGAAACACAGTCTTAAAATAAATCTATACAGGTACATCCAGCCCCAAATTACCGTGCCAGAAGAATCCAGCAATGTATGACTGAGAGAGGATGACTGGTCTCGTCATTATTTACTGTTATTACATGGAATATTAGATAAAATCGAAGAAATGAGAGCAAGCAATGAGCACAGCCATGTTTGTTTCCCTTTCCCGATTCCACTGCAGATGCAGCTCTCAATGGAAAAAAAAAAAAAATCCCAAACCACACGACTAATAAACTTTGTGAAACTTAGATGAAATAGATGCTTTTCGTTAAAAAATTTCAAGCCACGAAACGTCCCTACTTAGCGCTAGGTAAAAGATTTCTTACCTGGGAAAAGCCCCTTCATTTCTCGGGGCCGGTCTCTTCCCTTCTCCCGCAAACCCACTCTTTCAGCCAAATCTTTGGTACTTTACCGAAAGAGCAGAGGGGGGGCGCGGAGGCACCGGCACCACCTGGGCACAGCCCGCCCGGCTCCGGGCAAACACGGGCATCTTCCCAATGTATGGAAAAGAAACGAACAGCCCTAGAACCCGAGATGCCTCCCTCCCACTCGGGCACAACGCTGCCCCGGAGGAGTCCAGCTCCTTTGCGCTCTATTTTCAGAGCTGCTCCCTCACAGCTGTGCGTCTCTCCACAGAGCGCAGCTGCCGCTTTGCCCCGTCTTTTTGCAATTACATCCATGATAAAACCAAAATTTAAACTATTTAAAGGATTTTTTTTTCTTTTTGCTTTAGAGAGGGCGTTTTAGCAGAGGAAGCGCCTCTTTTAGGTACATCTGGACGTGATTTTCCAGTGCCGCGTTCCCATGAGCCTGTAGTTAAAAATAAATCAAAGACAGAGAAGTCAGAGAAGGGAGTTTTCGTTTTTCGCTGTTGCCCAGGAGGTTTTCTAGTCGTTAAACTGAATTTATAACGCTTGGGGATTTCTTTCCACGTGGGGACTATTAGCGCGGTATTTAAGGGCTATTAGTGCGGGGTTTGTGATTGTTAATGGTGATGTCTATTTAAAGCTACGTGTAACTTCACAAACGTTTACATTATTAGCCTGCTTCCTCTAAAAGAGGAAAGGTGTCCTTAAGAAAAGCAGCACTTCTTGCTGCAGAGCTTCTTGGTGCCGAGGTGCTGCCCGACAGTTATATGAAAGTGTAAATTCTGGTAGAGCCTTAATTGCACTCTTTTGGAGACGATTCTTGTTTCTTTTAAGAAGAATCAGTGTCTGAATTGTACCGACCAGTAGGAAAAATTCAGTAAAGTTACCAAGTAGGACAACACCACTGTCGACAGTACACCTGAATGTTATTTGGAAAGTGAACTAATCACATAGACAAACAGAAGCGACAGTTGTCCGTCCGACTTGAGTCTCTCTTTGCCTTTAGCTCTTACCCACCACCTTCTCTCGCATGGGGGGTGTGTGTGTTGTTTGCTGGGTTTTACTTTTTGCCTTATTTAAACATTCGAGCGGCGTTTCCCCAAGCGCTATGGGGAACTTGCCGCCCCCAGGACGGGATACAGGTCGGCCTGAATCTTTACCGCTCGCCTCCCTGGATGGTCTCGGTGAGCACACACAGCACTGACCGAGGGGTGGCTGCTTTTCGGTGACCGAGAGAATGAAGGGAACGACATGGTTCATCCTTGGAAAACAGCCGGGAACGCTGGGTCAGCCAGGTTTGCAAAGCGGGAGCGTTGCTGTTGCGCCGGAGTACTGCAGGGAGCAGGGCTGGGCAGTAACTCCCCTTCCCCCCCAACCCGACAGCGAGAGAAGCCGCCCCTCTGCCCCATCCCTCCCTCCGAGCCACCCGCTTGAGGCTGAACAGAGTAGATGGGGCAGAAAGGGGGGCTGGAAGGGAACACATTTGCTCATTAAAAAAGCTTCAAAGGTGACAGAAGTCTGTCAAGCCCTCTGTTTCTCTGGGGGAAAGCGGGGGCGGGGGGTGGTCCCCCACCGCCGAGTTCATCCAGGGATTCCCGCAGGTGACCCCGGTTGGGGCGGGGGTGGCTTCGCGAGGGCTTCAGGACCAGCCCCGGCCCAAGGCAGCCCAGGCGCCGCAGGGAGAGGTGCCCCGACCTCCGGCTGCTGGCAGCCGCTGGAAGCCTCCCGCTCCCGTTGCTTTCCCCGCTCCGCTGCCATGTGCTGTGGCCGGGAAGGGCACTGCGGCACTTGCACGGCGGCGGGAGGGCAGAAGGCTGAGAGGCAGAGACAGGGCGATAAACAGGCAAACAAACAAGAAGGGCACATGCAGGGCTCGGGGGGGATTGCTGGCCGGACCTCCAGCTCGCCTCAGGCTGCCGCGGCCGCCGAGGCTGGGGACGATGTGGGAACGAGGGATGCAGCGGAGCCGCCGGGAACCCTCGATTCTTCCCGTGACTGAGGGAAAGCGCAGACCCGGGCACGGCCCAGCCTAACAAATAATCGATCCGCTCCCATTAACCAAGTCTTCCAGGAAACGGTGTGAACCCTGCTGCTTCTCCTTTCGCAGCCAAACAGCAGCGCGAATGCGAATAATGCAAACCTGTGCGACAATGTTGGTACCAAACTAACAGAGCAAACCTTTCCTCTGCTCATTTCGAGGGACCATGCCGAGAGTTGCAATGCTGCAACCCCTTTTCTCCCCAGAGAAACTCAACCACACCAACAAACCCCCCTCGAACCAAAAGAACACAACCTCCCAAACAGCCCTAGATTTCAAAGGTGCCCAGGGACGAGCAGGCTCTCACGGCGGCATGTTTGTGTTGCATGTCAGTTCTACAAATGGTTTCACAGAGCCACAGATGTGACGAGAAGCTGGCGAAGTCCCATTTGGCCCCACGGAAGAACCTCAGTCACTCCTGTGGGCCGCGTCCAACCCTCGGGTCGTGCTTGTGCGCCCAGGGAACAGTAACATCATCTCTGCCGGTGTGTCAAATGTCACCAGAAACCCTATGACCACCTGCCTATCCTTTTTTCCAGGAGTAAGGAATTGTTAATTTCGTGTTTCTAATTATATTATTTTTCTCCTTTCCTTCCTTCCTTTCCTTCCCCTCCTTCCTCTCCTTCCCCTTTCTTTCTCTCTCCTTTCTGCTCTTTCATCCTCTTTCTCATTCTTTCGTTCTTTCCAGTCGTTGGTTCTGGCTTGAAGGAGATCTGATGTGATTAAACTCACAGGGCGTTGGAGGGCAGAGGTAAATTAAGCCAAAGCGACAGAAAAGATGAAAGAGGCTTGCTCGACTCGAGTGCCCGAGGACAGCTGCCCTCCGCCTTCCTCCCCTGGGTCACGCAAGCTCCCCGCCGCCTTCCCCAGGACCCTTCTCCTCATCCTGCCCCGGAGCTGCTTCTTCCGACGACACCAAAAAAGGATTCTTTTTTTCCCTTTATTTTTACCTATATCCCCTTGGGGCGTGTGGAGAAACGCGCCCGGCCCAGAGCGCTGCCCGGCCCTGCCCGCACCGGCTCTGCCCGCCTCCGACAAGTGGGGGAACCTCGTGGAGGTGATGGGATGCAGAGACAGAGGGAAGCCCACGACCTGCGTGGGCTTCACGGCGGGCAAAGCCCCGCAGAGGAGGTGTCTGCCCTCACAAGGTCTGGCGGCGGCCGGGAGTCGGCCCCGTCCCGGTGCTGCTGGTGCCTCGGGGTACCAGGATCCTCCACGGCGTTCTGCGCTCCCAGGTGGGAAAAGGCGACCCGCGGCTCTGCTGGGGGCCCCCCGTCTCAAAAAAGAAGGGGAAAGGAAGGAAGAGAGGGCCCCGATCTCTGCGCTTCACCTGCAACACAAACAGCGCTTTAACACCGTCTAAACCTTACGTTTTTCTTAGCGCAGAAAGTAGAGATATTAAAAAGCCCACAACCAAATAAAAAGAGCAGAGACCTACTCCAATTTAAAATTCCTAGTTGCAGAGCAAGGAAAGAACGTCTTTATTTTTCTGTCCAACGGGACCTTTTGAATGTTAAAGATGTTCGGGGCCACAGTAAAGATGTCTCGAAATGCAGCGACGGAAGGAGACAACCAAATCCGATTGTAAATGTTGGTAGATTCCTCTTTATCTTCCAGGGAATCAAAGAAAAACACAAAATGCAGGGACCAAGGAAGAGCTGAAATCCCGAGCTGCGAAAACCCCAGGCATAAATAATTTCCAGGGTATTGGGATGGCGATAAAAGTCATCTTAACGGGCGCGCAGCTGAATTTAAATGCGTCAGTACACAGTCACCTGCTTAGAAGATCCTCAGCTTTAAAAATAGTCCGTGCTCTGCTCATTTCTCTAAAATAATGTACAAAGCGCATCTTGAGTTTTATTTATAACCGTAACGAAATCAAGCTATCGAAATGGGAGAACAGAGTTAGACAAAGATGCTGGGATACAGGAGATCTAACATCAACCTGAGGCGAAACACATCAAAACTGCCTTTTAGCGAAATATTGTGGAGATTCATAGGACTAAAAATACAAAATAAAACAAAGTACGCAGTTACTTCCCACCTTAACGATTACATGGTTTAAGTGAGGAGAGAAGAGATTGCATCTGGAGTGATCAATTCCGCGTCAAAAAACCTCTTTCAGAAAGTTGTGGGGGGTTGAGAAATTTGTATCGCGTCTTAAATGTGTTTTAAACTGAGATGTGATTTGTTGGAACGTAAATATGCAATCTTTATTTTATTACAGTCGGAGAAAATTAAACAAGCAAATGCAAAGCAGATTTATTTCTTTAAACGGGAAAACAAATGAGTCGGGTGTAGGGTTGCCCGTATATTGATTTACTTCTCTGCTGGATCTTTTCTCCAGAGAGTTATCAACAGAAAAAAAAAAAAAAGTCAGGTGGATATTTTCCGGTGAGAGAAGGTCTTGGGAGAAAGACACTGAGTTCTACACCCGGGCCCTCACCCCTCCCCTAATGCAGGGCTTTTCTGGCTAGAAAACCATGCGTGATTTGCAGCGCACCCGCAACTCGCTCCCGGTGACTATTCCCTCCGTGGCCGAGTCCGCTTAATTTGTAAATAAGTTTCAGGGCCCCTTTTCACAGAACCCAGTTGAGCAGGTAATTTGTTGTTAGTGTTTGTATAAATGTTGTGAACCATGCACTCAAAAATAGGAAAACTATACACAAAAGAGGCAAACATGGGAACACAACTGGAAATTACTGAGTTATAAAAACGTCAAAGAAGAGCAATTTGCAAAGAGGCATCAGTAATTGTCTCCTACATTAACGGAAATGATTTGCCAAGCCCAACCCTTTTGTTCTCCCCAGGATGGACGGGCGCTTCGCCATCGACCTCAATGGACTGGATCAGGACCTTTTTATCAGGCTCTCAGCCCGCGGGGGTGCTCAGGACCCGAGGTCGGATCCTGCCTTGCAGACCTGCAGTCCTGGAGTGGTTTTTTGGGGGGAATTGGGTGGATTTACCGTAGTCTTCCTGGATGGGAAGGAGACATATGAGTCTGAGACTCAGATTTGAGGGCATCTCCCAAGGATTCAAGGAAAGCTGTCACAGCTGTCAATAGGAGAGCCCAGTGGAAAGCACAGATTGATGGGGTGATGTCCAGCAGGCCTGGGAGTGACACACTGTGGCCCTGCTCATGCCAGCATATGGTGATGTGTTGTGGTCTGGCTGAGATGCTTGGAGGAGCCACACTTCCCACCAACCCAGGCAAGCTTGAGCAAGACCATCCCATGCTGTTTATCATCTTCCCCAAAATCACATTCATAAGCTAATTTGCATCATAAAGCTAGTCTGGCTTCTCATTCTGTGAAGAGCCCATTTCCCTGCTAGAACACGGGGGAGAAATTTTTTGCCTCTTTGGCCAGGCGGAAATGAAGCTTGCACAGATGGACGGTGGCTCTGTGGGGTTATGTTTTGTTGCTTACCCTATTTTGTCTTATTTAGGACACCCCAAACTTTGGAATTGATGTGCAAAGAGACAAGGTCAAATTCAGAGCTTCAGGCTCCCTCTTCCTGAGCCTGCTCCCCTATTTTCAGCTTTTTTTTTTCCCCAAAAAACCTTTTCTTGCACTCACACAGTGGGTCAATCAAAAAAACTGCACAAAGCTAGAGGGTGACATGGTGGTATGACTGCAGATGCTGTGGCTGTAACCTGTCCTATTTATGTGTTAAGCCAGCTTACATTCAGAGCTGGTTTCTAACTGTTCACATTTACATCTGCAGGGCTTTGCCAAGGACCTTGCTTGTATCTTGAGAGGGAATTTTTTTGCACAGACTGACTCAGTAAAGTGTATCTGGTTAGGGCTGCCAGAAAAGTTTTATCTCAAATTTCCTCGCTATCTGGGGAAACATAAAACCAACATCCACTATGCAACATTGCACTGAGGAAAACTCACTTTATGAGTTTCAAAGCATTATGCTTGCTTAAAACCAGAGCTACTTGTGTGAGAAGTTGCTGGTGAGAGCCACAGTCAAATCTGCACTAAAGCCAGAATTTTACTGAAGGCTCTGACTGTGATTTCATTGCTGAAGGTATACCAACCACTCACAACTAACCAACAGCATGATATAAGAGAGCTCCAAGAATATTATTTTCATAAAATACTGGGCATTTATCTTCGTAATTAAAAAAAAGTAAACTTCCAAATTTCAGACATGAAGTTCTCTTTAATGACTGGATTAGGATCTGGTATGTTAAACAACAAAAAAATCATAATATTCTATTGATTTCAGGTAGAAATTCCTTTTTTCCTTCTGTCCTCTACCTCCCAGTGGATAATTTTTTAACTTAGAAACAAAAGGAATATTTTCTACTTATCCTACAGAGGATTTTTTTGTTAAGCTGATTTCTTGTATCCCATGAACAGTATTAGGCAACAAGATAATATGGATTTTCCTCATTGAGACCTATAAGATAGGATTAAAGAACTGCTCAGGGCCTGATCCTGTCCTTCTGCATTTTTCAGCCTGGTACTGAGGGGCTGAGAGGCCAGTGAGTCCCCATGGAGCAAATTCCAGCTCAGAGTCTCTGAGAAACAGCCACTTCGCAGCCCTCCCCACGGCGAGCATCGCTCAGCCGCCTCGGCCAAGCAGGGTGCCAGAACCCAAACTTCACCTGGAAACACCAATATTATTCAGAGCCCTGCTCAGAAGAAAAGTGACATTAATTTGCTTCGATATGTGCTGTTCTTTTGCTTAGGGAATTCATGGAAATCTGGATTTTGACATCCTTCACATGCGCTGCCCTTTGCCTTCAAGCCTTTCATCAGTGCCAGCGGGATGGTCTGAAGAAAACCCCAGCACACAAACAGGCTCGTTATTCATATCATACGGAGAAAATCCAGAATTGGGCTGGCAGTTTTCAAGTTTGGCTTTTGGTATTTGGTAAAGTCAACCTTACACAGGATCACAAGTATGTTAGGCCAGGATTAGGTGTTAGTGGGACTAGCTGAGGCAGAAGGAAAGCTGACCTCGGCCACTGTGCAGACGGTTTAAGAAGAAGAAACCCCAGGCAGAATGGATATGGAGACTAAGTTTGCCTGACATTTCCCATTTTTAGACACTGCTGTGACCTGATGCTTAGAACTTTGGTATGAATCTTACTTGACACAAAGAGAAAGGAATATTTTTGGCAGGGAAAACAGAATGTGTTGGATATTGTTATAAAGTTCAAGGATTACTGCAAAATGATTGCTGTGGTGAAGTAACTACATCTTCTGGGCAGATCCTGCAGTTGTGGTGTAGCTCCCAGAAATATTCCAGAAAAAAACCCAACAATAATTGTATCTGTAAGAATAATTTACAGTGGCAAAACTACCACTACCAGCACTACCAGGAGCCCCATGTTTGCACTTGATTGCCAGCAGCCAGGCAGCTATCGCACTCTGAAAAACATTTAACAGGTAAGAAAAGCAAACATGCAAAAAAAAATTATCCTGAAAACTATATAAAGAATATATAAAAGAATATATTAAGAAAAAATTAATTCTATTTGCACCGCAATGTAATTGTAGGTCAAAGCTTTGTAAGGAAGCAAACAGTGTTAAGGGATTTGATCCCATTTATATACAGTCTGCCTTAACTCCTTTAGATAACTTTGAATATTGTGCTGTAAACCTTGGAGCAATACCTTCATTGGCCAAATACATCAATAAGCAAAGAGCCCCAATTTGAGGAAAGATTTCCAGTCCTATATTGATTTGGTACTGATTTATGAAGGCAGGATTTAATCCTTCCCAGTGTGCTTCTATTTTTGCTTTCAGATATGTTACTATGTGATGCATTTAATGCACTGACAGTGTTAGGTACTTTACACAGTCTTCTGTCTCTATGAAAATAAAGCCAAATACAGTTTTTTAAAAGTCCAGGTGAATTTAAACCTTCTTTTAAAAGAAAATTTCATTACCTCTCACCAGGTTTTTATAAGCGGAGGGAAAAATATCCATGTGCATGCGTGAGTCAGTATGATGAGAGCAGCTATGCTCTGCAGAATTTTTGCTCAACAAGATCTTGTTTACACAGAGTTGTTTAAATCTGGGGTTGTAATTTGCACTCAATGATTGGCATAACTGATAAATCCACATATTTTGCTCCTTTTCTAATTTTTTTATATCCCTTCAGAAAGCTAGCAATTTCTTTTTTCACCAGATTTGTTAAGGTTCATTTTTGATCCGCCAGTTTTCCCTGTATTCCCAGCAACTGAATCCAGCTGACAAAAGGAATTTCAATAATATTGAGAGATTTTTAGGGGTTTTGCTACTGTTGCCAAAATCCTCTCACAACCAAAAGCATCTACTGATGGTTCAGAATATGTCATGCCTCCTACCTTTTCTCTTGATCAGGAGTAAATATACACATACTGCTGGCTTTCATTTCGAGCCTGGTCATCTGCAGTGATAGAGCTATATCTGCAAGGTGTCTGTATTAAACTGCCCTAGGTCTCTATGACAATCTATGACTTCCCTTTACATGAAGCTCTGACATTTTAGTTTGTAGAAGGTTGACATGAGACAGTTATTAGGTACTAGAAATGAACAGGGATGTGCAGTATAGTCTATCTCATAGTAATGTGAAAATTCTATTTGTTTTTAAATAAATAATACATATACAAAATATGGCTTCTGAATATATTTTCAGAGGTACTTCTGCTTTCTTGTTAAGCACATCCTTAATTTTATTGTCTAAAGATTTTCCTTCCCACTGTTAATTTACAGCTCCAGAAATTCCAGCCAAGACTATAACTAGTTCTTCATGATTTAACACCATCCTTGCTAGCAAAGAGTCAAATTTAAAAAGTGCAAACCAGAGCTGTAAGCTGGGTGACTCAGCTTTCCTATGCAACCCCCCCAGCTACATCTTCATCTCACTCAGTGCTAGGATGTCTCTGAGTAGACATTGTAATCTTCTGCTTGTGAATTACTTTCAGTATTTCCAAAGTGCTTTCTGAAATATACTTGCATTAA
Organism: Manacus vitellinus; assembly: GCF_001715985.3. Taxonomy (NCBI): domain Eukaryota; kingdom Metazoa; phylum Chordata; class Aves; order Passeriformes; family Pipridae; genus Manacus; species Manacus vitellinus. The sequence goes on along the minus strand of NW_021938789.1, from coordinate 4,279,437 downwards.
GCTCAGCAAGTATACTTGTGTATGGGAAATGCAGGGACCAGGAGGTTCTCGCTCTCTAATCTGTCCTCATATGGGAGTTATTCTGAATATGCAAAGGTCTGTCTTGAACTTTCATGTATCTTGTTTAATAAATCTTTTCTGAGGTATGCACTGTGGGTTTACTAAAGTGGCATCATTCTGTATGTTGGTCCTCTTCCTTCCTAACACCCTATTTTTCTTCTTGACTATGGTAGAACACTAAAAAGATTCTTTCAAAGATTTATGCAAAGTGTTTCAGAGTTCCTTTGCAGATGGTGATAACTGGGTGAGAGTCCAGCACTGTGTACATGTAGATACAGCTTTATTTATGCATGTGTATGTACAAGGGCATGGATTTTTACTTTTCAGTGTTGAATTTGCTATGTTTTGTCAATTTTGTATCAAAAGATACTTCTAAAAGGTTTCATAAATAGTTTTAATCCTGACCACTCCCAATAATTTTGTATCATTAAAAAAACCTGCTACCTCACTACTTACCTTCTTTCCAGACCGTTCACAAATATGTTGAACATCTGGATGCCTGCGGGATTTCATTAGCAATTACCTTCAACCATTTATCACCACTTTTTGTTACAAATCTTTTGAGCAGTTATTAATCCACAGGAGGATCTTCCCTCTTATCCCATTAAATCCTATCTACTTTAAATGATTCTGATAACTGACCTCATCAAAAGCTTTTTAGAAATCTAAGAACATTACATCAAGTATGTGACCTTTATCCATAGGCATACTTTCTGCTTTGAAGAACTTTACTGCACTAGGAGACATAACTTCTCTCTATGAAAGCCATTTCAACTCTATTTCTACCAGTGCTTGAGACAGAAGTCAGACGTGCTGATCTCTGGTTCTCCAGACGCACAACAGATCCTTTAAAAACTGGATGTCACATGAATCTCTCTCCCTTCTTCTGATCATGATGCTGATTTTAATAACTGATTTAGGAGTTTCAGATCTGCATTTGTTAGGGACTTCTTGGGAACACTGTCTGTTCTAGAGATTTGTCACAATTTATTGTAATGACCCATTTTGCAATTTCCACTGGTGCTGGGAAGAGCCTACAGCTTAAGGTTAGAAATCCATATGCAAGGGAAGAAATGTGGTTTGAATTCCCTCAAGTAGTTGAAGGAATGGGATGTGGATCTCTTTCTTCCAGCATGGGAGCCTTAATCCCTATTAACTCTTGGTGTGTGTATGCTACATTTTTTGTTCTGCTGAGTCTTACTAGATCAAACCCTTTTTGAGGTGAATAGGCTGAGGAATGGTTCTTTTACAGGTTTGGCATAAGCTAAAAAAGCCAGTCCTGTGAAGGCTGAGATGAGTCTGACTGAGCACTGATATGGAGGCTCAGCTGTTTAGGGACTTGAACGTTAAGAGAGAGGTGTCTGTAGAATTCAGGAGCGGTACACCCGAGAGTTCTGCTTGTGTTGTCCACATATCTACCATTTTATTTCTCTACCTGTATGTCAGCAAATACGAGTGAACTTACTAAATGTAAAGACAATTTTTTTTTAATAGAAAAATCACTCTGTAAGGATGTGCTTTGGTAAAGCCCATGAAAGTGGAGTAATGAAATTTTCAGTAATACATACTCAAATAGATCTCATAGCTGGAACTTGATTGTTAAAAAGAAACATATCAGTCACTCATTTCTGTGAGGGTTCATGCCAGATTCTTGAAATCTGGCCCTTGGATTTACAGTGCTTCACTACCCTGTGTAAATAAAAGCAGCAGAACATCCTGGCTTTGGGAGATGGAGAAGAGTCCAGATGTTGTGCATTATGTAAAGGAAACATATAGTCCTTGTCAGACTGGGCAAACAGCAACATCCAAAATGCTTTCAGTAAACCAATAAAAGGTGAAGAAATAGAACAGTTCTGAAGTTGCAAAGCTGTATCACAAATACTCTACAGCATGGTACATACTAAAATCAAATCCCATGCCTCTATTAAATGGACCTTCATAATAATTCCTATCTATGTGTAACCAGCTATTGAGGCAAATAATTTTTTTCCTTAAATGTTTTATTTGATTTCTTAAGAAGCAATATTCAAGGTTATATCCAGAAACTCTCCACTGAGGATACAAGTTGTTTAAGCAAATAGAAGTCACGGTGTCATCTGCAATTTTATTTAAAGGCAGTATGGACCAGTGTGTACAAACCAGCCAGACGGTGTATCCCACTGGGACCTCCATGGAGTGACACGCCTGCCTGCTGCACAATTCCCATTTTGCTCTCTACTTTTGTCAGCCCAATGCAGATGGACAACTTCTACATTTTGCAAGTGTGCAAATGGTTGCAGACCACTGAAGGTGACATTGTCAAATGTATTATTTCACTCTTGATCTTAATGTACATGTAAGAGTGTCTCTTTACATGTATGCTTTAAAGAGCTTAATCTAAGAGGCAGCTCGTAACAACAGCTTTCATCGTCTCTTGCTACCACTCTTTTGTACTTTTACTAACCATGATCTGCGTAGTGATCTAATAAGACAGTATTATATTTTCAAATATAGAATCAGTAATGGGTATTAATATCCAGCGACTGTGACCCAGGTTTTTAAAAGCAACCAGAATCATTTACCACTACCTAAATTCTACTGGGTTTCCTCAGGAATTAAATATCATTTCTCCCATAACAACCTTTACGGATTTTTGCCTCTGCCCTCCAAGCCTGAATGACTGACCTTTTCCCATGAAGCACTGAAGCGGGGAAAATTACTTCATGTCATCCAACTCATGAAGTTCACAATAGGTCTATGTAGGCATGGGTTTTCAGAGTATTATGACTTAACATTAGGAAAGGTGACATCAGGGGATGAGGTGAGGATGCTGACAGAGGGAAGGGAAGTTTTATGACTAGTAGCAGGATTTTTATGGTCATCACAATAAATCCTCCTCAGAGGAAATAGAAACCCTATAACTGCAGATGTCCATGTTTCTGTCCTGTCTTAATTCCAAAACCTAAAGAGAGGGAATCTAGCTGGTACTTCACACATGTGGTGAAGACTTAACACTTGCTAAAAAACATGGAGAGTCTCAAAGTGTCAACACTTCACAGCTTCCTCTCTGAACAGAATGAATCACATGCTGGGTGGATTTACTTTCCATTGAATTGATCAATGATGTACAGAAACAGGATAGATCCAAAGCAAGAACAAAAGCAAGTGAGGGCCTGAAGAACTGAGCAGAAGAATAGAAGTGGCAACATGATATTTTTGCCAAAGAAAATAAAATAATAGTGCTTAAAAGGATTGACTCAGACTAAGATTGCAGTGTAATGCTGTGCAATGTGGGGTTATTGAGCTGTGGAGAGAGACAGGAAAGTGCCTATGTGGCTGCAGAACTCCCTGAACTAGGGGTATGTTCCCCGCTGTGGTATAAGATGTGTACAGACAGGTAACTGCAGAAAACCATCTAGATATTTGGGAAAATAATATATTGATGGCTCTCCTTAGATCAATAGAGCTTTCCTTCCGTGCAACACAAAATCACAGAAACCGGTGGGTAAAGACAGATTTTTCTTCACGTCCTGTCCCAAACCATAGGCAGAGTTTGCATGATGTTTTGGTATGAATAATATTCTGGGGAACTAAAGTACTCAGATGGTACTCCTGAAAAGCCCCTTCTGTTTTGCATATGTGGTTTAATTTCAATTTGACACACTGTAAAATATAAATCAGGATATAATATTTATGTACTGTGGAAATGCCACCTCAAATTTTACAGTAATTAATGGAAATCTGATTTCTAACTGTGTGTAAACCCCTGAAACTTATGCTCACATACTGGCGTTAGCATCAGTTGGTTTGTGTGCTATGGAGGTAAATGGAAGATATTTTTCTGCATGATTCTAGAAAGGTAGAGCCAGCTCTACAGGCAGTGAGGAGGTAAGATGAAAGAAACAAAAAAATTGAGAGAAAGAAAGACAGAAATACAGAGAGACATGAACAAATATTAATATTGCTAGCTGAACAACCTGATTTTTAGGTGGTGAGCCACCAGTAAAGTTAGGACTACCACTGCATGACCCACAGTTTTTCAGATTAGGGTAGAAAACATTGATGTAGGCTAAGGAATATTAGAGGTATGAAGTTCCTGAAAAGACCACCTGTCTGTTCCCCTGAAAAATCTTGCCTTAAAAGTCTTAACTTTGGGTATCCTTTTTTTTTTTCTTTTTTTTTTTCTTTAAATCTTGACCTAACTGCATTCCAGGGACTCTTAGTGATGGATTAAGGGCATATTTAACTGTGACCAATCTGTTATTGCTGAACTTCTGAGTCATCTGCAGTCTCCTGACTCGTGTGAACTGATGCTTGCCAATGCAAATGTCTCTCTCTGTAACTTGTATTTACTCCACACTAGGTTTATTTCTGACTTATACTTTAAGAAAAAAGAACTTTTTTTTCTGTGAACACCTTCACATTTTCCTAAGCAATTTCTGAGTTTGTACTGACTGAAATTACAGCAAAAAGATTTTATTTTCAATTTCATTTAATCTGGTTTGCATGTTAAAACACAAATTTGGTCCATTCTCCTAAGCAGAAGTACACTACGATTTTGATGAACTAGGAAACTCCTATAAATTTGCAGAGGATTTATGGATTTATGGTCATATAATTAAGCATTTGAAGAGAGAAATTGAGTACTGGGGTAATTTCCTAATCCCAAGATATTCTTCTCCATAGGTGTGCGCACACAACCACAACACAGATCCACGTACTTTGTGAGCTTGGGAAGAAACCAGTGGTGTTCCCTGTGTGTTGCCCTGATGTAGGTGCATTATTTCCCAGGAAAGAGAAACTGGATTTCTGGGCAGTCAGTGTGTGTTTCTGAGGAAACAAAGACTCTTCAATATCCTTGATTTCCACTTATAAACGTTGAAGACCATTCAGAAGACATAATTTTCCTTATAAAACCAGGCATCCAGAAGTCTTAGCACAGTGCTGATGACCAGCCTGACTTTCAGCAAAGCTTAGGAAAACAGCAGCCCTGGGATCAGGTTCAGTATTTCTTGTGGAATGGAATGAAATACATTGTACTCTGTGCCTTAATACAGCGAAATAAAAAAGAAGCTAACATTTATTAAAACTCAAGTGCAACTCATAGTCCAGTCCTTACAGGGATGAAAATGTATATTTTCATGTTGTCCTATAAATAACTGTTGCCAATGCAACTCCAAATAACTGCTATTGCTCCAAAAAGAGGAATCAAGACTCCCTTTTTGCCAGTGTATGATTTACCCCCACTTTAAAGAATTCGAGAATTAACAGATAATGGGCTGCTTATGTATGTCTGGATTTATTTGCCTGTATGACATGATGGTTATATAAATAAAAACCTCAGTGAAATCAATCTGAAAATGTTTGATGTGTTTAAAATTAGCTAATAGCAGAAGAAATAAATCCATTGAAAAAGTCTTGCTCTTTAGGTCTTGCATTTGCATTTGTCTTAGTGAAAAATTGCCATTTGATGATGAAAATACTAAAAATTCATACTACAAAAGCTCATGTGTTTTCTTGATTCCATCGTGGTTTCCACCTAATCTCTCAGATCCAAGTCTTGAGGATGAAAAGTATCAGAAATGCTTGTGTTCCCGGGTTTCAGACCGCCCGCAATAGCTCCGGGGGTTTATCGGGTAACAAACGGGGACAGCCCGCAGTCCCGCGGCCCCGCAGCCCGTCGAACCCTTCCCCTTCCCTGGAACACCAATGACATCTAGCGGCGAGCTCAGGGACTTCAGAAAGCTATCAAATAAATAATAAAAAAAAAAAAAGGGGGGGGGGGGGGAAAATTGTATATATCTGTTTCCACCAAATGTCTGTAGATACTCCTTCCCAGACTAAGAAAAGCTGTCCCAGCACTTTCTTACACCAACCTGGCCACAACAGCTCTCCCAAAAGTGCAGTTCCCACGGGAAATTTCACACCACGTACTGTATTTTTTGGCTGATAATGCCAAAGGAACTCATAACCTGTGAAACTGAAACAATGCACAGAGAGTTTAGGACAGTGAACTTCCCTCATTCATGACCAAGTGGTAAAAACTTCCCAAAGATCAAAATTTATCTTGCTGAAGAACAACTTGGTCCCTACAAAAACAGGAGAAGAATGAATTGAGGACTGTTAGCTCCCAGCTAAAACCAAACTTTTATCACAGAGAAGCTTTACCAATCTTCTGCAAAAGTTACAGGATCTCCAAGGGGAGGGAGGCAGGGAAAGGAGAAAGGGAGGGAGAATGGACCAGCTAATCATAGGAGAGATGTCTGCTTCACTTAAAATTATCCTGCTGATACTGCCAAGCACTTCTGCCTCTGACAGTCCTGAGCAGTGACTCAAGTGAGACGCTGAGATAAGCAGAGATAGAGGGGCCATATCAGGTCCAGCAGCTTGACAGCCCTTTGCTCTTTTACTGTGAATAAAAGTTAGAAGCAGAGCCCAGGTAATTTATCTTTGCTATTCCATCTGAATATCTTTCTACCTCCTTTCTGTGACACCCTGGAAACAATTCCTTATCCCTCCTCGTGGGGAGGGAGGCCCAGCCACAGATTAGGACCCATGAGGTACCTTGCCAGCAGTGAAAGGTTGACCTACACCACAGGCTCCAAGAGGTTGGTCTCTGTACCCCATCTTCCCAAGGGCTGCTCTTGCTTTTTTGCACTGCATCTGTCACCATCCAAGATCCATCAACAGTACTGAGCTTGGATGTAATACCCTTTATTCATCACCCCCCTCAAGTGGACATTTCTCTTGCCCCATCTTTGCCACAGTCACAGTACATAAGACAAGAGTCATAGATAAAAGTATGAGAGGGAGGAAAACAAAAAAGTGGGGCAACCCCTTCAAGGCACCAACTATACTGTTTCAAAGTGTGACAGAGAGTGAATAGTTTTCACTCAATTTTGACCCCAAAATAATTAAAACAACCTATATATCATATAATTTCTAAATGTTGTAGCACTAAAGGAGAAACTGTGAGGAAGATATTCCCAAATTTTTTAATTTGCAAGTTTTTTTTTTTTTTTAATTACAAGTTAGGCAATGTGAACTTTAAATTTTCAGTTAGGATGAAAGAAACATTTCAGAACATCATATTTTTCCATGAAGTAGGAAACTTTCATTTCATCTGGACTTCACTGAAACTAACAGGGAATATAACAGCTATTTTGGATTTTTTTGTTTTGTTTTTGTAGGTAGCAGCTCCAATTGAATAATTGAATATATTCCTAAAGAGCAAGCTGATGCAAACAGATGAGATTTAAAATAATTTTCTTCTAGAACATCTTCCAGAACACATGTGTCCAGAAAAGAGAAATGAAGCATGATCTCAATATATAGATTTAACAGAGCTCTTTAGAAAGATTCAAGAAATGCTGTTTGATTTTGAACCCTGGAAGACTAATAGGATCCTTTTACAAGCCCAGTCTAGCAATGGTCACTAACCTAATTGATGACTGAAGGAGAACAACAATTTTCAAGCTTAACTGGCTCATGTACCATGCCTAATAAATTGTGGTAAATTAAAACAGTGGAACATTAAGATCATCCATCATTATTAGCTCATGTACAACTTGTAAACTGCTGAAATGGAATTGCTCTGAGCCTTCCCAGAATGATCTAAATGCTCAGAGCAAGTTCCTCTTATCATGTGACCCTAGATAAGCAGTAAGCAGGGAATTTCAGACTGGAAAGTACTGCTGCTTCCAAAAAATCAGCATCAACATCTCTCTACAGCAGTTAAATATGCAGCAGTAGAGCTGTCCCTTGGGCTCTCTGCCCATGAGCAAATTGTGCTCCAGGTCTTCTGCAAAGCTGCTTCTTAGTTAGATTTATACCTTTTGTATTTCTCCTGCCCCTATTCCCAGCTCTTCAAAATGCATTTACTGGCAGCAGCTTCACCCAATTCCTCTAATCAAAGTATGACGACAATATTTTCAAATTTCTCAAGAAGTTTATGAGTGCTATAGTAAATGGTGTTATTTTCAGACAAGAGATAAATAAGGAGGAAGAAGTGATCAGATAAAATGAATCCTGGGCAAAAGAGGAATTAGAGTTGAAGTAATCTAGTCCAGTTCTGCACAGACTGTGCCTCATTGCTGTGTTTAAAGAGGGGTCTTGCAGAACATGCTAGACAGGAGTCAACACACTGGTGAGTGGTACTGCAATCTCTGTTATTAGAAGTGAAACACATTACACTTGGAAGCAACTTCTGGATGATGACCATTTATTGAGAAAAAGAATTGGGGGTTATAGGGTGCTTTCAGTTTTGCAAAAGATCATTTTAGATAAGATTAATTCTAAATTTTTTTGTGATTTTGTCCCCTTACTTGTCCTGTCAGCCACTGCCAAGGAGAGTAGTTATTCCCTTTGTTTTCCTCAATAGGTTTTTCTATATTTGTCTTCATATATGTGTCAATCCTCATTTCATCTTTCTTTCCTTCAGGCTCTCTAACCTCAGCTTCTCTCCTGTTTTTGGCTGAGACTCCTCCAGCCTTTCTGAGTCTGTTTTCATGCTTCTTGAGTGACTTCTTACTGTTCTCATCAAGTCTGTTCTCAAATAAGGTAACATTCAGCACAGAAACACAAAAAGAGTATTCCAGCATGGAGCAGAGAAGAATACTGCCTATATTTCAGGCTAGACTGTGTATACACCTTGACAGGTTGATGCAGCAGGATGCTGTTAACTCAGCTTTGCCCTGTGTGGCACCATTTTCCCACGTGTTCTTTTCCAGGCAGTGTTACCCATCCATTTCCACCTCTCTGTGCTTTGCTGAGATCACACTGACTTCTGACCCTGGTCCCCAATTTTCTGAAGAACTGTAAATTTTATGCTATCTGCAATAGATAGGTTTGTTGAATCAAACAGGAGACAGGATGTACCTCTTCCATTTTGACACTAAACTGCAGAGAGCTACTCAAATATTTTTCCTGACAAGTTTCATATCCATACATGGCAGTTCTATCAAGGCAAAAATTTCATTTGCTTTTTTTTGGGAAAACATCATGCAATCCTCCCACTGAGGTTCACCACAGTCAGGAGATATTATATCTACTCCCTTTTTTCCCATAAGTCTTGCTGTTCCACCATTAAAGTGAAGCAAATTGAATTATTAAGCAATTTTTTTAAAACAATTTGCTTGTACAGAACATGTTAAGACTCAAATGGTGGGAGGTAAGGAACATTTAGTAAGCCATATCCAAAGCTCTTAGTGCAGTAGCCAACTCTTCTAATCACATAAAAATAACAGCAGATACATTAAGTATATTGCACAGTGATAATTCCCACATCACATCTCCTAACAGATGTTAACCTGGATGACAAGGAGATGGACACTTACTTCTACCTGTATTCCTAGCTCTAGCCATCTTCAGAGTTGAGCTAGTGCACTTTCTGGTTGCTTATACTATACTTACACTTTACTGAGTATTTATCCTTAATAAGAGTTCATTTTCAAGATGGGCTTTAAAGCCCAAACTGGCTCAGCTTAATTAATTTATTGATGGAGACTATAAGGACCTTAATCCATCAAGCAGACAGTTGCCCATTAGAATTGCAAAAAGTGCTGGGTGTCTTCTGAAGTAGCTACAGCAACGTGATGGGGCAAGTTCAGTCAAGTTTGTATAAAGGAACCAGCAGAAAATGGTTTATGTTAACAGAACCTTGTAAAAATATTATCGTTGAATGTATGTAACTCTGTGATCCACATATACATATCTTTATATATGTGTGTGTATGTATATGCATTATATATATATATATATATATGTATATATAAAGATTCTTATTATTATTACCATGCTTTTCCAGCAAGAGTAATAAGAATATATTTTCTTGGAAACATTTTCTTATCTGTCCTCTTTGACTTTTTGTATAACACATGGAAAGTCATTCCAAGCAAAATTGAAGACTGGCTAAACAGACAAAGATTAGATATTTCAGTTTCCCCTGAAGTCAATATTTTAGTACATGGACATGCTTCTGTGGCCAAGGATGAAAAGGAGCAAAACTCTGTTCCTTATGGTTGCCTTTTTGGATTGTCCGATGTTTTTCACTTCTATGCAGTCCAGCCCCTGGGTTAACTGATTTGCCCCAATTTTGACTCAGTCAGTGATTTGAAATTTGTATCTAGAAGATTATAGGAACATTGGGTCAATGCATCAGCTTTCAAAGATTTTCCTTGTATTGTGCACTATTTTTTCCTCTATTAATTCAGGTATATGCACTGTGCTTATACGTATATATACACATGCACTCTTCTGTTGTTTTCTAAGGTTAACTCCTTGCCTCAGCTGAGGATACTGTATTGTTATTTGCTACTTCTTGATAATTTCTAGCTTTGGAAATACTCCTCTTCCGTTCTTTCACTACCTAAGTTGAAAGCAATGATTTTAAACCATACACAGCTAAAAAGGGTCTTGGCTGAGGAGGAAGTACCTGCACAGTACCTACTCACCACCCATCAAAATATGTGCCTGTTTCCTAATTCTACAAGTAAGTCTCTAAGACCAAAGTCCACAGAAAGATCATGTTACTCAAACTGTGCAAACAAACATCCACAGGTCAAGGAAAGCTATGGAGCAGGTTGAGCAGAAGATCCCCTGTTTTTGGGACCTTCTTACAGTTTTCCGCTTTTGTTTTGTACACATGAAGGAATATGAAGCACAAGAAGCTGACAAAAAATTTTAAAAAATCATCTTTCTCGTGGTTTTTATTTATGTTTAAAATCTGTGTGACTAACTGAAGTGCTGAGGACTGGTTTTACATGGAAGTGTGTTGAACTGAGATTTTGTTCAAAGGCAATCATAGAATCATAGAATTCTTTGATTGAAAAAGACCTTTAAAATCAAGTCCTATCATTAAACCATACAGTCTTACAACACAACTGAAATTTTAGTCATCCAATTTACAACAGCAGAAGTAGCAAGAGGTGATTAAGAAGGTGTCCCGCTTTCAGCTGGGATAGAGTTAATTTTCTTCCTAGTAGCAGGTACAGTGCTGTGTTTTGGATTCAGTATGAGAACAAAACTTTGATGTTTTAGTTGTTACTAAGCAGTACTTACCCTAAGGCAAGGACTTTTCAGCTTCCCATGCTCTACCAGTGAGGAGTTGCACAAGAATCTGGGAGGGACCATGGTCAGGACAGGTGACCTGATCTGGCCAAAGGGATGTTCTGTACCACAGAGTGTCATTTTCAGTATATAGATTGGCTGTGAGCCACTGATCACTGTTGGAGGGCGGGCTGAGTATTGGCCAGCGGGTGGTGAGCAATGGTGTTGTGCATCGCCTGTTTTTCTTGGGTCTGATTCCTCTCTCTCTCCTTTTCATTACAATTACTATTATTATCATTATGAAGTTTTACTTATTTCAATTATTAAGCTGAATTTCAACCTGTGAGTTTCACTTTTTTTCTGATTCTCCTCCCCCTCCCACCGGGGGTGTGGAGTGAGCGAGCAGCTGGGTGGTACTTAGTTGCCGTCTGGCGTTAAGCTATGACAGAAGGTGACGAAAAGTGGTAAGAGGCAAGTTTTCCTGTATTCAACTAGTTATACAGATGACATTTTAGAACAGCAGATGGCTAGGAATACATTTAGTTTAGCATGACAAAGAAGTTGTTATCCACATGCAAAATAAAAATCCAGAATATGAAAGGTAGAGTCTCTTCTCTCTGTACTGGCATAAACATCTTCATAAGGGGCCAGGGAATGATAATCTGCTTTTAAACTGAGAAGGTAACACAAAAAAATCTGGCTATTCAGAGTAAGAGTAATTGGTAAGCTCCAGTAAAGGACAAATACAAGCGTACTGTGTTCACTTCTGGGGACCCCAGCATTAGAAGCTCATGGACCTGTTGGAGCATGTCCAGAGGAGGGACAAAAATTATCAGAGGGCTGGAGTACCTCTCCCATGAAGACAGGCTGAGAGAGTTGGAGATGCTCAGCCTGGAGAAGAAAAGACTCTAAGGAGAACCTACAACAACCTTTCATTATCCAAAGGACCTACAAGAGAGCTAGAAAAAGGCTTTTGACAAGGGCTTGGAGTGATAGGACAAGGGGGGATGACTGTAAATTGAAAGAGGGGAGGTTTAGATATTAGGAAGATATTCTTTACTCTGAGGACAGTGAGACACTGAACAGGTCACCCAGAGAAGTTGTGGATGCCCCATTCCTGGAAGTGTTCAAGGACAGGTTGGAGGGTCTTGGAGCAACCTGGTCTAGTGGAAGGTGTCCTTGCCCATGGTGGAGGGCTTGGAAGGAGATAATCCTTAAGGTCTCTTCCAACCCAAACCATTCCAGGATTCTATGAATAGAGCAATAGCAAAGCAATCTCTGATTAGATGCTTGAGAGTGACTGTATTGAGAGTAGCTGCATCATTGCAACATTCAGACCAGCACAGGGCCAGTGGCACCCACACATGGGCCTGTTTCTAACAAGTTGTAACCACACACCAGAGGAATCCTTTTCTGCAGGTAAACAAAGAGTCCTTGGCGTCCAGCGCAGTCTCATCCAGACACCCACAGAATGTCCTTTCACAGGACTGCACACAGATGCTCGTGAAATGCAGAGAATGAAGAGCTGAAGGAGTTGTGCACAGAGGTGCTTTGTACAGTGCATTTGATGGAAATCCTCTGGATTATTGTTACTTTAAGCAGCACTGATTGATGCTGGACCCAGATACATGAACTTGACATCAGACAAACCATGGCTTTCAGAATTTCTTCTTACTGAAAGCAACTATGGCCTTAATAAGCAGACAGAGCATTTGGTTTAAAACTGTTTAGATTTTTGAATTTTCTGTACTTTGGTTTTCCTCTTGTATTTGCAAACCAGTTTACTGTATGTTAAATCCCAGTAATTTCTAGTCGTTTCTCTCCGCAGAATTACAGGCTTGTGAGTGGGAAAGATTTCACTGACACCTATTTAAAGACTTCAGTGAAGAAAGTAATTAAGTTGGTGACATGATTCTTTTTTTTAACGAAGGAATCAAACTAATTCCTTCTGAGCAATTAAAAAAGTAACTTTGATCTGCTCAGACAGGAGCATTTCTATTTAATTACAGGTGAGTTCTATTGATTTTAAAAATTCTGGAGTCCAAGAAATTATTTACAGATTATACATACCATCCAGTGAGGAAATTGAACAGTAGGCCAGAAAACTCAGGATGTTTAAGCTTACATAAATTGGTCTATAGATGATTGTGTGCTTCTTCCTTAAGGAGGAAGCAGAATATACAACCCTGTTGATCGCAACCACACAAACTTTGCTGCTACCTGTTTTCTACAAAAGCATGGTCTGAAGAACCATTCTAGAAGGTATTTGAGGAGGGTTTATTGAATGTTGAAAACTACAATAATATTTATGTGGGTTTCCAACCTTTGCAATAGAAGCCTATCTCCAAGAAGATAAGTTGCAGATAAGCACCTAAAGACTGAATGTCTAATCCCAGGCTATTGCTATCAAACTGGTAAACATTATCACCCCTGAAATCCTGTTTTAAAGGATGAATAAAAATAAGCACAGAGTAATTTCCTAAGAAGTATTTTTTGTCATTGAAAATGACGTCAGCTTTCACCATTCAGACCTGCTCAGATTCTGCTCAAGGACTGACTTGTGCCAAAGAGAAATGTAGGAATCTTCACGTGACTGTAGAACCTTTTGCTGGACCTCTACACATCCTCTTTGCCAGAGATGCAACACAAACAAAAGCCACAGTCCCACCAGAATCAAAGGTTTCAGTGTGGTAACTGCTGCCTTGCCTTTGGCTTAAGGTATGAAAAACTGTGGGTGGATATTTAAGGAAGCTCTTCCTGGATTTCAGGAGTTGTTTTAGAAAACAAAATGACAGTTCTTTAAGCACTACTCTTTTTCAGTAAACTCACACATGCTGCAATCTCAGTAATGTCTGTACTTTCCAGCAGGAGCTACATAAATACCAATTCCATCTGTTAAACGCAGGCCTTGCTAATTGTGCACCTCTTTACCATGCCAGGATATGTTCTTGCTTTGATAGGGGCTTTAACTAGAAGAGTTTTTTGCCAAACAATACTTTGCAATCCAATATTGTAAACAACTGCTCCTATTTATCATTCAAGACAGATTGGTGACACTCACAGAAAGGGTGAGGAAAGTGAGTGTCTCCCTTGACAGCTCCGAAGTTGCTGTAGGCTTCTTGTTTGTGCTTTCTGAGACTTCAGCAGGAGGTTTTTCTGGCTCCTAAAGACAGAGTGAGTATTACATACCTAATTCAGTGTTAAAAAGCTTTTTGTTGCATGATTTTGCTTCCCAATTTATGAAGAGCAAAGTGCAGTGGTGAGGGCATTCACTTAGGCTTTTCGACAAGACAAAACTATGCAGTATGAGTTCAAAACAATATAATTTGCCATCCACGTTGCAGAAACCCCTGCGTGAACAGCAATCTCTTATGTGAAACATTACAGACATAATGAATAACATTACACATCATTCCCAAATGTATTCGCCCATGTTATTGTTTTCTAGAAAGAGAAGATAATATATAATAGAGTATGAAAGGCACTAGGTTTTTCACAGTAACAGTAGCTGTATAATCTTTAGCCAGTATTACTGAGATACAAAAACATACATCATTTCTTAAGCTGCATTATAAAGATTCAGAATTTAAGAAATAAACATCCAAATACTTATACGTGCCTTTAGCAAAGTTCTTGAAGACTGGCACAGTTTTTTCAGGTGTCACGTTTAATACAACTGATCAACAGAGGGCAGCAAATTCCTTGTAAAATCCTGGCATGCCATAGATTTAAGAGATTAGTTTAAAGAAGGTATTGCAACCATTATATTTCTTGCATTCAAAAAACCAAACAGAGAAATACATGGGTTTACAAAGTATCTGCTGTTAACTCAGCAAGTTTTTCAGTGTTCTGTTACATCAGCCGATGAGCCATAAAGGCTCCAATTCAACAGAGCACTTCCCAACATTTTAAATCTCTGCTTAGTGGAATTTCACCTTGATAAAGTGTCTGCTTTGCTTTAAGCACAGATTCACGAAACTGGAACAGACTCAAAGCATGGGAGGAGTTTTGGGAATGCATGTTCAGTTTCGAGAAATATAAATCTTCTTACATGGTTTTTGGACTCTGATGAGAAACCTCCCCCTGCCCAGCGCCCAGACACAAGTTCCCACCTCCAGCTCAGCCTCAGCCAGTTGCTTACACGGCAATTTCTCTCTGCCACTGATTAGCTCTGAGGCTGCCTGTCTTATGCTGGGCAGGGGGGAGAACATTCTACACAGAAATTCTATAAAAAAGAGAACAAATAAAACTTGGTTTCAAGTGGAGTTCCTGGAATTGGTTGCTCAGTATTCAATGTAGTACAAATTGAAGACTTCCCTGTAGTTTAAAATTACCAAATACAGTTTCTTTGATGTGTACTAGGGAAGGAGTTCCTGCTGCATTCTTTCACTCGGTAGAAATTATAAGAGTTGGATTTGATTTTTTTTTCTTCTTTTCTTCTATCCAACTACCTACCTACTTAAATGAAAACTGGAGAAAATCAAAATTTTTTAATCCTTTAGCACTCAGTCAAAATCTGTAGGTTTAAACACCCAAAACATACCAAACCCATTTTCTAGGGGTTGGGAGACAGAGTTGACACATTGTGGAGAGTATAAACTTAATTTTCTTCAAGAAGAAAGGGCTAAGACTTTTACAGAATAAGAATTTTTGTTCACTGAGAAATAAGTTCATGTGTAAGAGGTATTAAACATCTGTAGAGGAAGGTTTCAGGAACACAATCAACATCCTTGGAAAACTGCTTTTCTGGATTTGTCCTACATGAGATAGTAGAGGTGGTTTGAGAAAAACAAACTAACAAATCCTTTCAAAAGAGGTAAGTTTATCTCTTTACTGAATTCTGTTTATTTGGTGCACCATTGCATTAATAATTCAATATCTATCTACTGTCCATTTTCTCATTGCAGCTTGATAAAAGTGAAGATTGATTTCACCACAGCTCAGGAAAAGTTACCTGCTGGTGTAACAAGTTTGAATTTGCCCATCAGGACAGAAGAAAATGCATAGTTTAGAAAGACTCAAAAGTCTCATTTAATACTCAAACGGATAGAAGTAAAAAAATATATAGGTACAAAAATAGTGGTTTGGACTATACTGTATGTTCTAAATTAAATATATGCAAGGAAAATTCTCTATTCAATTATTTATAATCCACCCTTTCTCTCACCAAACCATTTGATATCTGTAAGACAGCCAGTGAAAGAGCAGATTTTGGATTTATTTAGGCATGTTAACATAATGAAAAGTCTATCCTTGAAGGTGTTTGCTTACTCATTCCTATTGCTTAAGCGATATCTTTCCATTAGATTTTTTTTTATGACAATGACACAGACTTAAAGATCGAAACATTGAAAATAGCAGATCCTTATGTATTTAAACCGCAGCCTAGGGGGAGTAAAAGAGGCAACAAATCTAAGTACTTCTATCTGCTGCAGGTGGTTTTTTTTTTCTTCCTTCATTAAGGCATTTTCATGACTTGTATGTATCTATTCAGTTATACCCTCCTGGCAGGCATCTCAGAAGGCCCACATCACTTACATAGAAGGATTTATTGTTTTCTTCTCATTTTCTTACACAAAATCCAGATCAGGTGCATTGCTTGATTTTGCCCCTACTGATACCACTAACATACCAGAGTGTTGGTCGATTTACCACCTGTTTTACAGTAGCTTTAAAAATCCATTGCAAAAGCTAGTGATGTTGAAAATGCTGAAGACATTCTGACAGGATATCCCCAAGGAAATATATCACACAGGTTGGTTTATTATTCTCTATTCAACTCATGACAGGCATAGAAATGGTCTCATTCTTACTTTATTCTAAAAGTAAGTTTATAAAACAGATTCCAAACTTACCCCTCCCTAAGCATTTAGCTATATTGCGTGAATCAAGAGGAAAGAAAATAAGGCAAAGACAGGCTCTATCTCTGCCTGTTCCTATCTCTGTGCTGTTAAAGGAGAGGGTTACATCCTTCAGCAGGCCCAGAGAACCTTTTTGGCTTTTCTTCAGCCTAATGAACATGCAAGCAAACAATGTAAGTTCTAGACAAAATGGGTAGCAACCCATAAAGATAATCCTGGCAAAACAACTCAGGTACAATAACAGACATACCTGGAAATCAAGTCCTTAAACAGTCAGTAGGAATAGAAAACGAATTAAATGAAACTTTAACAGGCCAAAACCCCAAGAGCTAAATAATATGTGGAGAAAGAAGGAAGCCAACATCTGTGAGATACAGTAAGTTGATGTGTTTGGGTGAGGCTGCATAGTAACAGGCTCTCAGCTTGTTACTCTCTGAAGAACAGTTTTGTAGCAATTACATAACACCCAAATCCAGCAAAGGTAAGAGCTGCTAGTGATGGTTCCTTATCCAAAGCAAAGTCAAGATCAGAGACCTGTTGAAAGTCAGTGCATTTAATTAATGCTACATAGTACAAATGCACAAAGAAATCCCTCTAGCTGTAGTGCTGCTGAAGGAGAAGTATTAAGAAACTAAACATGAGAGCTCTCTTGGTAAAAGATCCTTCCTAGCTGAAGAAAGGGAGGGTCAAGTCCCTGTAGGTGATGGAAAGTCCTAGCACACCAGCTGAAACAATCAAGCCCAGCAGCACTAAGAAAAGCCAGTCCCTTAAAATAAAGGGAGATAAGCACAATGTGTTCTCTCTTGAGTGGAAAAGCACAAGTGAATAGTTGCCTGAACATGCTTGTGTTTTACTTTAGCTTTATTAAGGTAAGGACAATGTATAAAGCAATTATTTTATTAGAGAATTTGATATGAGGTTCCTGATTTAGCATATAGTGGATTATAGGCATATAAAGAAGCGACAACTCTTTCTAATGAGGTTTTGGTATCTTAACTTACAACAGACATAGCTTTTATCAGGGTATCTGTAAAAATTGTAATTTAATTTTTCTCTTCCATTATTTTAGGAGTGAACTTGGATCTTTATATTGTGGGTTTCTGAGACTGAGGAAACTCAGCCTCAGGAGTGTTTTATCCATTTGAAGTGTTTTGCATTTAAAATGGATAGTTTGACAGGGGAATTGTTGAATGTGTTGGCTTATGACATGAGAGACAAACTGCTAAACTATTGGGGTGCCTGGCCCCAAGGCCAAGGCCTTTTCTATTTAACACTTTTTAATGCCTAGTGGCTTTCAGTGACAGTGGAGCAGGTAAGAGACAGCACCACAGAAAGAAGTAAGCTAAAATAATAAACCAAAGATATTATAAGGGGAGCTTTGAGTGTGATTTAAGATATAGCGCTTTTTTCCCCTTGAATATTAATTTTTGAGTTTTAGCATATGTCAACTATTTCATGTTTTTAATCATATCTCTCGCTACTTAAATGATCATTCTCTAGGGAACTGAAGTTTTAGAAGAGAAACTTAAAAATTGTATCAAATGTATTCAGCATAAAATCTGCTAACCTGATTAGCTTTTTTGACTGTGATGACTCACATCTCGCTTGATAGAGGGCTTAGTGCTTTGGGTTCTGGCTGCTGAGGGAGCCTGATTCCTGATGCCTCTGCCTCATCTAAGGAATTGTGTGTTAAATGTGCATCAGTCTGTCTTAGTGATCAAGGGAGAGTGAAGGCTTTTCTTTTCTCTTCTATTTTTATGGGTAAAGGCCTACTTGGATTCTGGTAGTGTTAGGGAGAAAGGACAGATGCACAGCCTGTTTAACTGGAAACCATGTTGAAATAGAGACTGTATTAGTGAAAGAATGAAGAATCACATTTAAAGTAGTTGTAGGAAGAGAGGGGAATTCTGGTGTGAATCTATCAGTTCTTATGCTGATTAGAGCATCTCTTATGGAGACTAGAATGATTAATGCCAGAAAAGACCTTTAAGATCATTGAATCCAACCATTAACCTAACGTGTCCAGGTCCATCACTAAGCCATGTCCCTAACTGCCACATCTACATGTTTTTTGAATGATCCAAGGACAATGATTCCACCACTTCAATGGGGATCCTGTTCCAACACTTGACCACAATTTCAGTGAAAAAAGTTTTCCTGATATTGCACCTAAACCTCCCTGGTGCAACTTGAGACTGTTTCCTCTCATCCTCTTACTTGTTAATTGGGTGAAGAGACCAACCCCACCTGGCTACCACCTCCTTTCAGGTAGTTGTAGAGAGCAATAAGGTCTTTCCTGAGTCCGCTTTTCTCCTGGATAAACACCTCCAGCTTTCTCAGCTGCTCCTCATCAGACTTGTGCTCCAGACCAGCTCAGTTGCAATTCTCTGGACTCGCTTCAGCACCACAATGCCTTTTTCGCAGTGAGGGGCCCAGAACTGGACACAGCACTCGAGGTGTGGCCTCACCAGTGCTGAGTACAGGGGGATATTCACTGCCCTGGTCCTGCTGGACACAAAATTTCTGATACAAACCAGGATGAAGCACCTCTCTTACTTCCCTTTAATTCTGTGTGTGGACTTTCAGTAGTTTAGTCCACTTTAGGTGCAGGTTGTTGCTCTTCATTACTTAGGTTTTCAAGGATAAAGAATAAGAAGTTAAATTCGCAGTAACAGTACGTGCTTCAACTCTCTAATTCTCCTTTCTCTCTGGCAGTAAATGTAAAACAAATGATTAGTTACACTCTACTGTAGTTTAGTTGAGACCTTATGTTCAGTGCCAAAGTACTTTGTCTTAATTTAGACCTTGAGCATATAAGCACTTGAGCATGTATCTAGAATTACTCAAATGAGTGAAGCTATTGACTTCAAAGTTATTGACTAGCATATGAATCAAGTCCAGCTTAGGTTAAAGGTCTGTAGCCATTATTTCTCGACTACACAAAAAATGGAGGCTAAGCAAGCTGTGGCTTCTGTCCTGTTGGCAGATTTTTCTCACAGATAAAGATCTATAATGAAAATAGTTTTCGGTATTGTTATTCTGGAGATGACAGGAACAGACAAGTAAAGATACTGTCACATTCCAGAGATCTGGCTCAGGGTGTTCAAGTTATTGTATACAGTATGGTTTCTTTTTTTTTTTTAGCATGTTTCTGAAGGTTTTTCTCTGCAGGCCTGGTGTCGTGGAGATTGATCCAAACCCAGCCAAAACAAGTAGAAAGGACTTTTCCTCCCCTCTTTTTTTTTTTTTTTTTTTTTTAATGATTGCCTTCTGGGAAAATGCCATGTTTCTCAGAACCTCTGCAGAAGCAATAGATATCTGGATTTCTTCTGAGTAGACTAAGGAACGTGGAGTCACGTCTGACATGACTAACTTAGTGCTGCTGATAGCCCACTTCAATGGGATTTCAGTGCTGTCTAGAACTATGTGTCACAAACCTTGAGTAAAAACCCCTTAATTCCATCTATAAAAAGCTTGTCTTTTAAAGAGTAAATCCCAGCAATATGTGCTGAAAGCTATCTGAACTATTTATCTCTGTGTGACTAATAGATTCCATTGCTACCAAGATCCACTGCCAAGATGACCAAAATTTCTGTTGTGAGATCTTCTTTATGAGACAACAGCTAACTATAAAAAAACCCCACCAAAAACAAACAACAAAACTAATAAACAAAAAAACCCTGCCCTGAAATCTCCAAAAACATGCATGCCCCCCCCAAAATAAAGCCACCCTAAAAAAAGAACATAAGAACATGCACAACTCCCACTCCTTTCTGAGTGAAACACTCCTTATTTGATAAAAGAGCTATTTTTTCCCTCCCTATCATGAAAAAGGTCAAGACATGATTTGAGTTGAGAACCTGGGGAAGGGGAGAAGTGTCTAGTGGTGCCTCGTGGGAAGAACATCCCTCTAGTTCTACAGGTTTTGCCAAGGACTCAGAAGTTCAAGAGGGTGACACTCCCGTGTGCTTACCACTGTTTGCCTTCTTTCGTTTGTTTGGGTGGGTTTTTTTATTTTTCTAGAATTAATAAAGGATATAGAGCTGCGTTGTCCCTTCTGACATGAAAAGGAGGCTGTTTTGGGGTATTATGTCCTCAGTTTGCAGATGTCCTAGTGTCCTTTGTGAGGCACTCTGCCATGAAGAAGTGCTACTGCAGATGGGGCCACTGCTGGAACAGGTAGAGCTCTGACACTGGGATGATACTGTTCCTTTCCTATCTGCTGCCTGCTGAAACCCAGTGTCTGCTACTGCTGGTCTGGAGCTGCATGTGGGCTCATAGAGAAGAATGAGAGTTGTGGTTTGCACTGCAAATCTGCAATACAGGAGCAGTGTTACTGATCTCAGCCTGTCCAGTGGTGACAGACGTTGCTCTGCACTCTTTCTGATGAATATAAACGTAGCTGCTGAACAACAGGTTGCTGGAGATTCAGAAATTTCGTGGCCTACTTGCATCTTGGGGGAAGCTCCAGTGTTTGCTACTTATAATGGTTGATTATAAGCTGTTCCTCTTCAGTTTCAGTTATAATCAAACCCTTTTGACTCCTTATAGGAATTATTCTGAATATTCTGATATCCTTCTCTCTGAGTCCTGCTCAAGCAGGTGCACTGCATGAAAGCTGTATACCTTCTACAAGCAGCAGGACTGTCAATAGTTCTTCTAGGGCCTGCAAGAAGCTCTGTGGATGTCTTGGTTCTGAATCATGCTTTATCCTTCTAGCCTTCTAGCAACTATGCACGCATCTTTTTAGTTCAAGGTAAGACTTCTACTAGAGGTCATGCAAAAAACAGATTCCTTCTTAAGGAAGACAGATAAGTCATTTTCCAGAGGTTGCCTGTGTGTTTCAGCACAGTAACATTGAGATTATAGTGCTGGTGAGCACAACAACCTAATTCAAAGCTGCATTATCACTAATATTATATACTGTCCTTATGTTACTTGCTTTTAACAGGGCCAAAACCTCATAGAAGGGGAAGCAGTATTGGCAAGAATCCAGAACTAAGAATACTGGCTAATATAAAATAAATAACATCAAACTCCATTGTTATTTCACTGTAAGCATAGAGCTTGGAATAGACAATTAGAGGTGTAAATTAGCAGCAGCTGATATAAGCTGATATTTTGGGCTGAAATGCAGCCCAAAATAAAAAGTTACTTGACTAAGTTAAGGAATGTAACCATGCTCTGTATTTTTCCCAGGTTTGTTTGCCACTTACTTTCTATAAAAGTTTTTTTAACTTTACTGCATCTTTTGTAGAACAACATTGTAACCTTGATTCTCTTGTGAATACTCTTGATACTGTTGGTATTGTCACTGAATATTGCTGATATTGTCACTGGGTGGTCCCTGGTGCTCAGCACTTCCACTGTGTAACATGAAATAAAGGAGGCTTTTTGGCTGACTGAGTCAGCTTTTGATAATAAAAAAAAAGGGTGTGTGGGGCTTCACCATTTAAGCTGGAATCCCTGGAAAACTCTTTCCAGTGACTAATTTGGTTCACAAGACACCAGAGTTTTCAGCAACAATCTCACTTCTAGACTTTATTAAAACGTTGTGGCCATGATTTATTAGACAGTGCTAAAGAAGCCTGCTGTGTGTATATCCAGAGGGAAGGTGTTACAGTCCTGAACTCTGAGTTCTTCCCAGTTTCCATGAAGCAAGGAAGATACTGAGAACCAGAGAGGTATAAGGCTGGGTCAGAGAGGTAAAAGGCTTTCTGATATATTTGTGTGGAGTAATCCAGGTGTGCAGTTGTATAAACATAAGGCAGCTGGGGAACCTGACAAAGGCTCTTTTGTCATGGTTTGAGGACTGACTCAATATGGAATTATAGCTGGGATCTCTGTACAGCAATGCATTTTTTGTAAGCAAGTCACTTGTACCCTCATGGAGCATGGCTCCTGTGCGCAGTTTTTTATTCTCAGTTCAAAGTATTGTTCAGTGACCAGGTTAAGAAGCCTTTAGTGCAAAGCCCCGTGACTGAATTTACATTTGCAATAAGATGTGGTCTCACAGGAATAAATGTAGTCCTGTATCCAGAGAGTTTTCTCAAAGGGAAGAATAGAAAAGGCAGATGAGTAACTGGATAAATTACAAGGAAAGGTGCAAACAATTCTTGGTGAAAAGAGCTTGGTCTTTTGGTGGCATAGGCTTGTACTTGGAACACACAAGCCATTTTCTAAGAATCCAGCTAATAAATGTAATGAAGAAACTCAGCACGTGATATCTGTTAATGTTAAAACCAACACCGAGAAAGTATAACTGGATTTCTGCTGTAGGTAGCTAAGGGTGGAACTATTCCAGTCGGGCAGCTTCTCTTGGATACTGCCCAGGTGTGAACAATATCATAACATCACCTGACCAGCACAACCAGCTCTGGGCAGTTGCCACCAATTTATGGAGAGGAAGAGGGAGCAAAGACTTCCTGAGTGACTGGAAGGATAAGACAATGTATGTGTGTGAAATTACTCTGGATAAGATTCTTAAAAGCTTCCTGCTAACATATGGGAAGTTCACGGTCTAGTTCTCCGGCCTTCTTGTGGTTTAGTGATGCAGTATAATTGTTGCCCTTCAGTCAAGGAATCAAAGTATATATTGACTTGCCCAAGCACACAAACAGGCACACTTGTGGGTAGAAATGAACTCAGGTCTTCTGTTCACAAGACAGCCTCCTTTCTCTCCCGTCTAGTCTTGCCTGCCTAAACAATTGCAGGGACATTTGCAGAAAACAAGGAAAGGGACAGTGACCAATATGAGTGGTTTCAACAATCTGCTGATTTTCTTCCCTGATTTGCTAGATGAATCTCTCTGATAGAAAACTCCAAGAGCATCTTCCTAAGGGTAACACCTTCTTTTAAGGGGCTGGACTGAGCTTTGCGACCCAGGGATGAGGGGAGGAAAATGTGTGTGAACTGATCTGTTCAGATGTGTTGTCCTGCAGCTGCTCTGAAACCATGTTTTTCTGATCTCATTTCTTTGCTTCTTTAGCTCCCTTCCCCTTTAGCCCCCCAGCTGTGTGAACAGTTCCAATTATTAAAGTGATGGGCAGGGAGATGGCTGCATACTATTTCTTGTATTTGAGTGTATGCCTGTAGAAATACTAATCACAACACTGACCTTTCATCTAGTAGTAAGTTGGCTTGGTTTCATCCAGTTGTAATGTGATCATCCAAATAATACACTTGTTGTGAATCCCAGAATATTTTGTACATCATGGTCATCCCCACTTCCCTTACCCCCATGGCATCAGTAGGGGTATATACTCCCTTCCTAAAACTCTTCTTTTTCTGTATTATGTGTGGTTTTCATTTTTTTGTTTGGTTTGTGTTTGGTTTGGTTTTTTTCCCCTGTGTCTTTCCACTCACAAATTGCAAACTGGAACAACTTTGTGTTAACACTACTGCCAGGACTGAGTTGCTGCAAATGTCTTAAGCATTCCTGGTGGCATTTTTGGCCAGGTGTCCTCATAGGAGCACACAGGTATGTCAGCCCTTTCAGCTAATCTCTAGTTTCTCTGAGGAAGGTGAAAATCAATGACAAAAAGTGTATCTCTAAGGTGGATGGTAGGGATGTCTGAAACCAATGTGTGTGTTGCACACTGTGGATGCTCATTTCTGTTTATCTGACTCATTGCAGGACCTCATTCCCACAGGATGCAGTAGAGGCTAAGAGTTCACTCAGGGTATGAAAGAAAATTGGTCCAATTAATGACAAAGAAATCCACAAAGGTGTGATAAATGAACTGAAATATCTGAGTTGGGAAGTTGCAGATGTGAAGGTAGCAGGAAACTGGGAATTCTGGGGAAATGTACTACCCTTGCTCTTCCCTAAGCATTCAAAAGCGGCTTTAGGTGAAAGGAGCATATTTAGAACAGATGGCCCCTTGGTCTGACCAAGTACTTAATATTTAAATAACTAGTAAAATACTCCAAGTACAGTTTCTACTATCTGAACAATGTTACTGTCTCTTGATATTTCTCTCTTAAAACACTGAATGACCAGCTAGGGTGTCATATGCTCTGAGACTCGGGGCTTTGGTGAAAGTAGCTGTGTCTGTTTCTCTTGAAAATAATGCAGAACAATGAGTTCTGTCTCCTATTTCTTCTTAAAATCAGGTTGTTCCTTTAAAATTGCCCTTCCTTTTCCAGGAAGGACTGCGCTCTGAAGGGAGCAGGGGGAGGTAGCAGCCAGTAGATAGCTTTTACAAAGAGGTGCTGCCAGGATGTTCAGTATGACTCAGAACCTGCAGGGTAATTACTCAAAGGACTGTTACTCAAGGGTGTGTTAAAGATGAAGGCTGGAAGCTGGTCACTGCAAGTACCAGGAGGAAGGTTCATCCTCCTTCTCAGAATTTGACAGGTAGGACCAGCACCTTCTACAACAGGTATGAGGCCCTGGCACTAAAAGGCCAAACAACTGATGAGGTAGGCAAAGGTCCTTCTGGGGTAGTGGGGCCTCCTAAAACAACACCATCTGTACCCTGCTTCAAGACTTTCTCTGTTAAGAGGAAAAAAGTAGTTGTAATAGGAGACTCCCTTCTAAAGGGAATGGAGGGCCCAACATGCAGAGCAGACCCAACTCATGGGGAAGTCTGTTGTCTCCCAGGGGACCATGTAGAGGCCATTACTGGAAAAATCTCCTATCTGCTATTGGTTGTTCAAACTGGCAGTGATGAAATAACAAAAAGAAGTCCAAGGACAATCAAAAGAGACTTCAGGGCCCTGGGACAATTGGTAAAGGGATCAGGAGCACTTCTTCTATTCTTCTGGTAACAAGGAATAATACTGATAAGAATTGGTAGGTCCATCAGGTCAGTGAGTGGCTCCAAGGTTGGTATAATCAGAAAAATTTTTGGGTTTTTGACCTTGGGATGATCTACTCAACACCTGGTCTACCAACACCTGATGGGATGAACCTATCTCAGAGAGGGGAAAAGAGTTCAGCACAGGAGGTAGCAGGGCTCACTGACAAAGCTTTCAACTACCTTGGAAGAGGGAGTAGATAAAACCAGGCTCACCAGTGGTGAGCAACAGGATGGTGTGCCAAAACTTGAGAAAATAAGCACTTATGGGATACCCCAATCTGCCTCATGAGGTATTGGCTGCAATGTACCACACCTGAAATGTTTTCTACACTAATGCACACAGCTTGAGGAACAAACAAAAGGAGCTGGAAGCTTTGGCCCAGTCCCAGAGATTTGTCACCATTGGCATAAGTGAAATTTGGTGGGATGACTCTGGAGTGCCCTGTTAGATGGTTACAGGCTCTTCAGGTGGGACAGAAGAGGCAGGGAGGTGGCACTGTATGTGATAGAAGGGTTAGAATATGTGGAGCTCATGGTTGGTAATGGCACAGTTGAGAGCCTCTAGGTAAGAATCAAGGGACAAACAACATGGATGTCATTGTGGGAGTCTACTGTAGACCTCCTAGCCAGGACACTGAGGAATTATTCTTTGAGGAACTAAGGGATGCTTCCAACTCAACTGCCCTTGTCCTTATGGGGAACTTCAACTTGCCAGAAGTAAACAGGGAGCATCACACAACTGTTACAACCTGGGCCAGAAGGTTCCTAAAAAACCTGTATGACAACTTTATGGAACAGGTCCCAAGAGAACTGACTTGGTAAAATGCCCTCCTTGATCTGCTACTTGTCAACAGAGCAGATTTCATGACAGAAGTGGAGATTGGTGACTGTCTTGGCCACAGTGACCATGAAGCAATTGAGTTTAAAATCTCTGTTGACGGGAGGAAAAGTGCCAGCAAAATCTCAAATCTGGACATCAGGAGAGCAGACTTCAGGCTCCTCAGGAAATTAGTAAGTGAGGTCCCCTGGGAAAATGTTTTTGCAGTACTGGGTTCCATCAGTGCTGGTCATTTTTTAAACATCACCTCCTAAGGGTACAGGAACAGGCAATTCCCAGAAGTTCAAAGTCAAGCAGGCAAGGCAGAAGGCCAGCCTAGCTGAGCAGGGATCTTCTCTTGGAAATAAGGCAATAAAGGAAGGTGTATGCTCAGTGCAAACTGGGTCAAGTGACATGGGAAGAATACAGAGATTCTGCTTGCTGCTGTAGGGAGAAAATCCGTGCAGCCAAAGCTCAACTGGAGTTGCAGCTTCCAGAAATGTGGGGGAAAATAAAAAGAGTTTTTTCAAATATACTAATGGCAATATGCAGTATAGAAATATCATTGACCCATTACACAATGAGAATGGTCACCTCACAAACAGGGGCAGAGATAAGGCAGAGGGGTTTAATGCTTTCTTTACCTCTGTCTTCAACACAGATGATGAACCAAAGGGGTCTCACTGCCCTCAGCTGGAGGACCATGACTGCGAGAATGATCAACTCCCAGTCAAACCTGAGATTGTGTGGGAATCTGCTGCTCCAGCTGGATCCCTACAAATTTATGGGGCCTGATGGGATTCATCTCAGAATCCTCAAAGAGTTAGCTGATGTCATCACAAAACCTCTTGATGATTTTTGAGCAGCCTTGGGAATCCAGAGAGGTCCCAGCTGACTGGAAGCTGGCAAGTGTTGTACCGATTTTCAAGGAGGATCTCGGAAACTACAGGCCTGTCAATCTCACTTCAATGGCTGGTAAAATTATGGAGAAGATTATTCTGAGATGTATTGAAAACACCCAAAAGACAACGCAGTCTTTGGTCACAGCCAGCAACAGCTTTATGAGAGGAAAGTCCTGCTTAGCAAACCTGATTTCCTTCTATGACAAGGTAACCCACCTACTTGATCAGGGGAAAGCCAGTTGATGTAATTGTTTTGGATTTCAGTAAAGCTTTCAATTCTGTCTCTCACAGGATCTTTCTGGACAAAATGTCCAGCCCAGAGCTGGATAAACACATCCTGGCCTGGGTGAACAATTGGCTCACGAGTCGAGCACAGAGGGTAATAGTGAATGGGGTGACATCAGACTGGTGACCTGTCACTAGTGGGGTTCCACAGGGCTCCATCTTGGGCCCTGTGCTCTTCAACATCTTCATAAATCACTTGGATGCAGGACTGGAAGGGATACTAAGCAAGTTTGCAGATGGTACAAAATGGTGAGGAGCTGTTGACTCCCTCAAAGGCAGGGAGGCCCTGCAGAGAGACCTCTCACCTTTAAATTGAGAGAGTGGAAAATACTACAAGGCTAAAAAGTACTTGATTGGTTCAATAATTGGATTGTGGGTTTGTTATTTTTGTTGTTGCTTGGTTATTTTGTTTGTTTGTGGTTTTTTTGTTTTGTTTTTTTTCCTTTTAACTAAATAGCAAAACTTCATAGTATGGGTAGCAAACTGCTGTAGGAAAGTAGAAAATAACCTTTACTGTAAAATACAGATTTGCATGTCTAAAGGGGAAAATACTCTAACATTTTCAAGGGCTCTTAAAAGCAAATGAGAATGTGTTTAATTTGATAGGCTGATCTGACTCTCACTCCCAATGGCCGATTCCTAAATGTCATTGGGAACTCAAGGGGCTTGAGTAGAATAGTTGCTCTTAAACGTTTTACCCCAAAACTCTTTTGAGTAAAGTTGAACTGATGTATAAGCCCCCAAAGAGCCAACAGAATCACTGAATAAAAACGGAAATGGGACTTGTGGGCTTAGCACAGTAGAAATACACATAGTAAGGACTTCTGCCTCTCTCTTGAGTTCCTACCTTTCTTGGAGTAAAACACTGGTGTTCTGTCACAGGCTGCAGCCTATATACTTATGGTGCAATGGAAAGGAGAGAAGAAATTGTGATAGAAAACTGCACAGTGTGAAGAATGCAACTGCACAAAAGTTTCTATAAATTTTCTTGATGTCTGAATAAAAACTGAGAAGAGGATATCTCTTGTCTAAGGGGAGACTGCTCTACAAACTGGTTAAACTGCTTCCTGTTTGGTAACTTATTACAGTAAAGCCCAAAGGCTTTGAAAGAAAAGGATGAATTTTCAGGGGATTTTATAGCCTTTCACAAAATAGATGAAAGTAGTATTGTATTCCTTTGTTTCTCGGTACTTCAGTTCAAGAATGTCACTTAAACCACACATGATTAAGTCTGATCCCTTTCCTTTTCAAGTTCATCTGGGAAGAAATCTAAACAATAGACCTCAAATTAGAGGGCTAATGTATATGCCAAGATGGTATACTTGGTATCTTGCTAAAAATGAAGTGGTTTGTTGTTTTAGTTTTGTAACTAGAATATAGCTTTATGTCAAAGGGCATCTTTGAATATTTGTTTTGCTGGAAGACTGATGGGGATGGGGAAGAAGAGATGTAGTCCTCTAAGGGCTATTTTCCATAATGATTTATTCAGCTCCAAAGATTGTTTGGAATATTTAGAAACAGAGTTTATTCCTCCCAACATTTTGTTTTGGTAATTATGTATTCAATATAAATCACTAATAGTTTGGACTTATCTATTTTGGGTGAAAAACAACTGCTGACCTGTTTCTTAGCTATATTTACCCTGTGCTGCTTTATAGCATACTTTAGAAAATGTACTGATTCCTTTCCGTGCAGGGAAGCTGACTGCTGGGAGAGAGGTGAACAAATGAAATTTGCAGCTCTGATTTCTGTTCTTCAGAACTGTTGTGTCTCACAAGCTGTTTATCAGAATCATGGAATGACTTGGGTTGGAAGGGACCTTAAAGATTGTCTTGTTCCAAGCCTTCTGACATGGGCAGAGACATCTTTCACTAGACCAGGTTGCTCAAAGGCCCATGCAACCTGGCCTTGAACACTTCCAGAGATGGGGCATCCACAGATTCTCTGGGCAACCCATGCTAGTGTCTTGCCACCCCCTCAGTAAAGAATTTCTTCCTAATGTCTAATCTAAATTTCTCCTCTTTCACTTTAAATTTGATATCCCTTTTCCTATCACTACACATCCTTGTAAAAAGTCTCCAACTCTCTTGTAGGCCCCCTTTAGGTACTGGAAGTCTGCTATAAGTTGTCCCCAGAGCCTTCTCTTCTCCAGGCAAAACAGCCCCATCTCTTTCAGCATTTCCTTGTAGGAGAGATACTCCATTGATCTAATTATTTTCGTGGCCCTTCTCTGAACTTGCTCCAACATCTCCACATCCTTCTTTTGTTGGCAGCCCCAGAGATGGACACAGCACTCCAGGTGGGGTCTCACAACAGTAGAGGGGGAGAATCCCCTCCCTCCTTCTCCTGGCCACACTGCTTTTGATGCAGTCCAGGATACAATTGGCTTTCTGGGCTGAGAGTGCACATAGCCAAGTCACGTGGGGCTTTTCATCAACCAACACCTCTAAGTCCTCTACAGAGCTGTTCTCAATCCATTCTCTGCCCAGCCTGTGTTTGTGCTTGGGATTGTCCTGACCCAAGTCCAGGACATTGCACTTACTTTTTTGAATTTCGTGAGGTTCACCCAGGCCCACCTGTCAGGGTCCCTCTGGATGGCATCCCTTCCCTCCAGCCTGTCAGCTGCAGCACACAGCTTGGCAAACCTGCTGAGGGAGCACTCAATCCCACTGTCCATGCTGCCGATGAAGACTGAACAGGTTAAACAGCACCGATCCCAATGCCAGCCCCTGAGGAAAGTCACTCGTCACTGCTCCCCACTTGGACTGCAACTCTGAGTGCAACCATCCAGCCAATTCATTATCCACCAAGCGATCCATCTATCAAATCCATGCCTCTCTTTTTTACAGACATGGATGTCGTGTGATACACTTTGCATAAGTTCAGGTAGGTAATGTCAGTTGCTCTCCCCTGTCACAGAATGCTGTAATCCTGTCACAGAAGGCCACCACGTTTGTCAGGAATGATGTGCACTTAGTGAAGCCGTGTTGGCTGTCACCAGTCACCTCCTTATTTTCCATGTGTCTTAAGGTAGTTTCTGGGAGCACAGAGGTGACTGACTGACCTGTAAATTCCCAGGTCTTCCTTTTCCTCCCCTTTTTAAAAATGGGGGTAATACTCCCCCTTTTGTAGTTTTGGGAACTACACCAGACTGTCATGACTTCTCAAATATGATGGATAGTGGCTTGCTTACTTCCTCTTCCAGTTCCCTTAGGGGCCCACAGATGGATCCCATCAGGTCCTGTGGACTTGTGCACTCTCAGATTTCTTAGATGGTTTTGAGCCTGGTCTCCTGCAGTGGGCAGCTCTATATTCTCCCTGCCTTTGCTTTCTGTGATTTGGGTGGTGTGACTGGAGAACTTGCCAGTGAAGACTAAGGCAAAAAAGTCATCGAGTACCTTGGCCTTCTCCATATCTCAGGTACCCAGGCCTTCCTTCTGGAGGAGTCCCACACTTTTCACAGTCTTCCTTTTATCACCATCATACCTATAGAAACTTTTCCTATTGCCTTTGATTTCCCTGGACAGATTTAATTCTGTCAAGGCTTTAGCTTTCCTGACTTGATCCCTGGCTGCTCAGATAATTTCTCTGTATTCCTTCCAGGATACCTGTCCTTGCTTCCACCCTCTCTAGGGTTCCTTTTTGTGTTTGAGTTGGTCCAGGAACTCCTTGCTCATCCATGTGGGCCTCCTGGCATTTTTGGTCAACTTGCTCTTTGCTAGGGTGCATCACTCCTGAGCGTGGAGGAGGTGACCCTTGAATGTCAGCCAGCTTCCTTGGGTTGTCTTTCCCCCAGAGCGTTATCCCATGGTACTCTACCCTAAAGATCCCTGAAAAGGCCAAAGTCTGCTTTTCCAAAATCCAGGGTAGTGAACTTGCTTTTAGGCCAAAGTAATTTTTTTGTTTGTTTTTAAGAGTTGATCGGGTTATTGTCTTTTCATAAAACTTAAACCAAAATACAGCCCTGTTTTTTGTGGGGATAAATCTGAGACCTTATCAAGCAGAAGAGGAGTTCATTTTGGTGTGAGAATGGCACCTCAAATATAATTAGAGAAATGGAGTTAAGCATAGGTTTCTTGATAGGTTTCCATTGTTGTGTTGTTATGATTTCTTAAATAGTTTGAACTAGTTAATCAGAACTGGAGATGTAAATATGAAGATGTGGGTGCTAATAAATGAGACCTCTAAGACTACAAAATTGATAGTAACTCTGCTTTTCACATATTTATTTCCATGTTGTGCTGTTTTGTCTCAAAACTGAATTCCATCAGATCAAAAGGCAGATTTCCTTGGTTTGCAGGATTTTTTGTTCATTAGTTCTGGTATGTTTTAGTATTTATGAAGATGACAATGCCAGTAGAAACATTAGATTACAAAGGTAATTCTGAAAAGGTCAGCAGGTCTGACATGCAATTTGTCTTATTCAATTAGGCTTTATATTGATGTCCTGTCTGTCTGACCAGTATGGTAATCACTTCAAATATAAATGATGTGTGGACATTTATTGTATGTTTTTGTTTGAAAAACAATTAGAACCCTGAACAGCTCCAATGACAAAGCTAATAAACATTTAAACTACAGTATGTGATTTTGTGTTGGCTTTGATCATTAGCTCTTGTAGTCTACTTGATTTAAGAATTTAATAGACAAAAGAAGTGTCCAGCTGTGGTATCTGTAAATAAGTTAAGAAATACTGTCTGGTTTTCATTACTTATCTGAATGAACACGTATCCAGAATTAACCAGAAATGCATGAGGCATACTCACTACATCTTCCTTAATCTAATGCCTGTTGCTATGATTTAGCATCATATTCCAAAAGTAAAAATATATTGACCTCTATAATTCTTCAAAATGCTTGCTCTGCATATTTAGTACGTCTGATGCTGTTCAGTGGAATATAAAGAGCAGCTGTCTACACTGATTCGCTAGAAGAAATGAAGGAAGGATAAGTGTCTTAAGTTTAAATAGAATAGGTATAAGCAGCAAATAATTCAGGAGAATTAGAATTTCAAATCCAATCCATTTCAATTATCTATCATGGCTTGCCAGTATCCAAGGATTGTCTTTGTTTGCTTCAACTTTATGTTCCAACAATTCTGAAATTAAATTAGAAATTATGAGAACGATTGCGTCCCTCCCTTTCTTGTGTAGTCAGAGCAACCTGCCTCATTAATTCATGGAATGGTCTTCATCCTAATGAAACAGGAATACTCATTTATAATTCTACAGCACAAAGAGACATTGCAGAAATTTGAGTCAACTGGAATAAAGCTTATGAAGTTATACTTCTTACTAGTCCTAATGCTACTAAGAAACGTAATAGATTAGTATGTGGAACAAACAACTGTCCTTAAATCTTTCAAATCATACTTAAAACTATTTAGTGTTTGGACCTCCTTTTATGGACTATTACCTCTACAGCGTCATTGAATGAAACTTTGCCTTAATCCTTTCTTAACAGTCTTTTGGAGTCTTTTCTATTTTCACTGAATGAAGCATTGATATTATTTATTCAGGTGGCTGAAATGTACATGTTTGCTCTAAATTATTTTATATTTCCATAACAGTGATTTAGGTATTTTAAAATTGCTTTAAGTATTTTCTTCTTCTACTAAAGCACTTTTAATCAGAACTTATTTATGTCACTGATTTTACCCTTGAGCAGAAGGAAGCCTGGCTGCCAGACGGTGTTCATTGACTCTGATTGTGCAACCATGTTTTGGGACTGTTAGGCAAGAGAAGAAAAATAATGTCCCCTCAGAGA
Organism: Manacus vitellinus; assembly: GCF_001715985.3. Taxonomy (NCBI): domain Eukaryota; kingdom Metazoa; phylum Chordata; class Aves; order Passeriformes; family Pipridae; genus Manacus; species Manacus vitellinus. The sequence goes on along the minus strand of NW_021938789.1, from coordinate 4,245,917 downwards.
AGAGACACTCCAGTCTTACCTGTTGGTGTCCAAGACGGGATTGTGTCCCTGGCAACACAGTGGTTCTTTCCTTGTTTCTCTTGGAAATATTGAAGCCTAAATAGTAATTCTTAGATGAGGCTAAAAAGGAGCTGCTTCTCTCAATGGAAACTGTAGGAATTCACATTTCCTTTATATTGTATAAGGAACTGAGAACAAGACTATTTGCTTGTACATTAAGTGGTTCTGAAATATAGGGATATGTCCTGCATCTCTCTGTAACTGCAAAGGATGCAATGCTACTCAGGAGATGCTAGTTCTGTTCCTGCTGCCCATAAGCTTTGCAACATTAGGTAAAACTTCTTAAATGTTATGGATGTCTCAGCACTAATTGCCTAAGTAGAAGTGCTGAAAAAGTGTCCCTCTGAAGACAAAATGGCAGATCAAAAGGTAAAGAATGTTCTTTAAAACTCCTGTTATATTTTTCTACACTGGGCTTTACTTTAGGAATCAATTTAAACAGATGAGGATGAGTGTTCAAATACTTCCAAGATCCGCTTGTGAAGTAGAAAGTAGTGGTAATTCATGAACTCTGGGGGTCTTGCTGCTCTGCAGGCATGCCAGAACTTTGAGTAGATCAGAAAGGAACTGTAAAAATGTTCCAGTGATTGGAAAAAGTGGTCTTGTGGGAAATACTGGGGAGTCATCTGTGGTTATAACCAGTCTTGAGGAACAATCCAGGTATAACTGCCTTTATGGAGTGAATACATCTGGGGCTAAAGGTCTCCTACTGTAGGAAAGCAAAACTTTAACTAGAACTTGAGCTTGGGAAGCTGATCCAAGGGAAGACTGGTATGTCTAAACAAAAAGAACAGTCTTGTACCCTCTCCCTCTCTCAAAATGACTAAGATTATTCTAAAGGCTAAAATAATAAACATTAAAAGCCCTTTTGGAAGAGATAAATGAGAAACTGATTTTAACTCTAGTGTTTGGCTTTTACTGACGCTGGTATCCTGAAGGAGAAAGACTTTAAGACTTACATTAATAAGCAAACTACACATGTAACCAAAAACAGTAGGTATCAGAATGGTCTTTGTTTCCTACTGCACTAGTTTATTTGTTTCTGTTACCAGAAACAGAAGCCAACTGTGAAAAACATGTTTGAGGACTTTTTTCATCTACACAAATGTTTTAAAGTATTTTAGTGGTATGAAGAGTCCACCGATTCTTGTCTTATAAGGCAGAAGGAATATCTGCCCTTCCTGAGGTGTAATTCTTTTGAATTGAAAATTTGCATTCATATAGCTTTCATTGCACATCCTGATGGAAAAATTCACATGGCTTTAGGTATCCTGAGCATATTACAAAAGCTTTAGTGAAGGCCAAGTGCCTGTCATTAGTCTGTCCTGTGCTAGACTGATCAGTTTTGAACATCACTAGGTGACAACAGGCTCTGGGAGGCCTATTCTTCAAGAAGAGCCCCGTTTCACCTACAAATCAGGGCTTGTTTTGTCTGTAGTTTACTGCCAAATGTGCCAGTTCAACAGCTGACTTGTGCAAGCCTTTTAAAAAAATTGTCTCTGTATTCATTCCCTCCCCACCAGACCATATGTTGTTGGCCACTCTCAGGAATGCTACATGAACTGAGAGTACAGACCCGTGAAGGAAGGCAGCTTGGTTTTCAGGTGGATTTTTTTGGCATGTTTTGTGTTAGGGGGTGGGAGAAACTTGGCACCATTCTGCATCCCAGCAAAGATAAAGCTTCCAGATTCTCTGCAGGACAATCTGGTTTGGATTTTCTCTGGGAATCACACATTTTATACTTGAGATGGTTTTGATGGGAGATAAATAACAGTGTGTTTTGAAGGAAGACTGTTGTGATGGAGGGAAGGATACAGAACACCCCTGATTTTGGGTTTTCTCCAGTGGTTGGCTCCTGTCTCAGGGAGGCCAGAGCATGGCCCCACCAATCTCCTCCTCAGAGTCTGATACTTCTCAACCTTTCTATCTTCTCTCTTAGCTTCTCCATCAGGCTGAGCAGCTCATCCACCTGGTTGTACCTCAACAATTGTTGCCTCTGCTGCTGTCTAATACCAGCACCAGGCTCTGGCACTCCTTGCAGCCTGAGATCTGGGTGGCTGAAAGTCCCTCTGTGTTGCTACAGCCTTTCTGATACATGCAGAGGATGTGGTTTTCAGTCAAGTGGACACTGTGGTTAAGCTGTGCCCAACAGGGTGATGACCACCCACTGAGTGCACCCCTTGAGCTGGTGGGATGCTGCATCCTGCTGAGGAGTCAGAGCTGTCTCTGAGGCAGGGCTGCTGATCTCCCTGCTTGGAGGGGTGGAGTGCTAATTTTGAGGTCTCTCCAGTTTGGGAGAGCTCCCCACAGCTCATGGGAGTGTTATGAGTCCTGGCATTGTCTCTCCAGTCCTGTCACTTGCATTGCAGGGTGCAGGATGTTTTCCACTTGCACCAGGAACACAATTGGCATTTGGTTTGATGGTCAGGGTCTGCAGGGCCAAGTCCTGCCCCAGGAGAATGAATGCAAGAGGAAAAAGAAGATGGAGGAGGAATTTTGTCTCTTCCAGGGGCACATAGCTCTTTTGAAGAAAACTGGAAGTCAGACCACCCGGTCCAGAAAAGTTTGCACCTCTCTAGATAAATCAGGGACATGCACCAGCAGTCCCTGCTTTTGTTACAGTTATGGGTTTGGGGGTTGTCTGCCTGCTTTGTCAAGAGGGTCCCATGGAGCTCCTGCAGGTGGTTTTGTACTTGGGGTGATAATGCCCAGAACCCACTGAGCTGAGAGATGGGGATGAAGGGTGGGGCTTGCTGGCCAGGTGATGCAACTCTGGTAACTGTGGGTTAAAACATCATCCTAGTTGGAATTTTCTGTGGAAATTCCAGCAAAACTGACCACATTTCAGCCTTAGTTCAATAGAAGGCATATTCTAGATGCATGCACATTTGATGAGGTCTGTAACGGAAATGATAGTAAATGCTTGATATTCACTCCCTGGTGAAAGTAGTTCTATCATTAAGTTTTTAATTCATTTAGCTGTTGACAAAGATATCCCAGTATCTCAGCATTCGGTGGGATCAGCTATGCTAGGAATGTGCACCCTGAGCTAAAGGCAGTATTTGAAAAACTATTGTTGAGAAAGTTTTGGCAAAGGAGTCTCTCAGCACCTCATGTGTCTGACAGCACAGCTCTTAGCAGGTATGGCATGTCACACTTGCTCTGTGATGGCTTATGCCAAGGGGTGTAATGACTACAGTTACCATTTATTGCAAGGGTTTCCCAGGTAGGAAGGTTCCTTGATTTTGACATCCATCCAAAAATTTCCATGACAAAAAAACCCAGTTCTAAGATAGAAACAGCAGCAACAATGCATAAGCCTTATGTATTGCTGATATCGGGTAGTAGTTTGATGCAATGGCAGTCTTCAAGCTGTAGTAAAATAATGAAGGAAAAGTGAAAAAAAATCATGAACCTGGCCCATCTGGGTTATGTGGTTGATGTATGTTCTATGCTACTGACAGTAAACACCTCCAGGATTAATAGTCAAGACCTTTGTTTTACCTTTAACTCAAGTTATTACAATTCAAAACCTTCCAACAGTTCACTTAGCTCAGCTGGGGCTGGACTCGTAGATGATCCTTGTGGGGAATCTGTGCTGCAGTGATGGACTTCAGAGGCAGTCTTTCTGTTTGTCTGGTTTTGCCTACGACAATGACTATGATTCTTGTAACAAATAACAGGCAGTCTTCTCTACTGTTAGAGACCTGAGGTCAGTGGCTCAAATGTATATGGGAAACACCTGAAGGACTGCTTAGACTAGAGCTCTCCAAATTCATATTCAATTTTTATCACTACCATGGTGTGACACTTAAATTTTTCATCAGATTAGAAACCAAGAAAAGAGGCTAATTGTTGGTATTTTCATGTTTTGCTTTTCTACTTTACACCATGGACTCTTAGAAGTGATGCTTTCCACCAGACACTACTTGTGTATTTGTGTTAGTGACCTGATATACTTGGTAGCTTCAAGCTTTTAAAACAGGAGCTGTTTTAGTTTTATCACTCCTTTTGTAAGAAAATATCTTGTGTTGCTTTGGCAGTTATCTCTATTTAGATATGATATGCATGCCCTACCTAAATGGTGAAGCGGTTTAATTAAATTAATAAATCCAGTTTAATGTCCAGAATTGCATATGCATTTTCTAATTCTCAGTTTAAGTTGTTCTGCAAGAGATAATTCATGGCTTCTGGAAGGGAGGTTTTTTTGCCAGAAAGACTAAGTCTGTATCTTAATTGATAGGCTGCTGCTTGGGGTACTGTCTTGTTGAACGACGAGTTAGACACAGGCAATACCTGTACTATTAAATAACATAAGCCCATGACACAGATCTGAGTTCTGGTGGACCTCTTGGACCAGGATGTACAATATACAGCTCAATGATGTACTTGAGATATGGGAAGAAAATTGCTAATTTTGCTTATATCTGCAGACTTCTACAAGTCTGTCTTCTACCTAGTTCATGACTACTTGGCCAGAAGTAGAACACTACCTGTGTTCCAGGACTCTATTCCATGAGGGAGAAACTCTAAAGAAACCATTTTGGATCCCGGAATGTTTACCAAAATGTTTGCATGATGGGTCAAGGAAAAAGATGATGTTCCATTGGGTTGGTCCTGTCACCAGCACTGACCCTGCCACCTGGCATGGCAGCAGAATCCTGAGCAGAGCTATAGGGAGACATGGTTTCTGAGCTTGTCTCCCTAACTGAAAGGATCCCTGGGGATTAACAGGAGGGAAGTTGCTCCTGGCTCCAGTCCTGGAACAGCTTCCATGGAGCCATGGAGAAAATACTATTCATACTGGCACAGACCACCTTTGTGATGTGACCAGGTCCTGCTCAAAGAGAACTGGCTGTTCTGGGAGACAGAGCAGTCTGGTGAGGGATGTGGGTATTGGCATCTCCTGAGCCATGAGCAGCTTGCCAAGCTGGGCAATGTGTATATACCTGGCCAGGTGGGAGTGAAGCTCCAGGCTGCTGAAACAGAAACTGGGAAGGATGGAATACTTTCTTTTTACTTACCTGTCCCCATGCACACCTGGATGATACCTATTTAAATAATAGCTAAATATGCTTTTGTTTTTCCCTCCCGTGTGGTGATGAAATAGATCTTCAAAAGACTATTTGCAAAGAGAAGTTTTTAAAGCTATGTCAGAGCCTTTCAGTTGAGGAATTACAGAGACTACTCCTGGTGGGGGGCTCACAGGTGCTTGTGTAGGGGTAGCATGAGTAGAGAGGTGGTGGCAGGTTATATGTGAATAGAGAAGAGGGGATAAGAACATAGACCCTCACTTACAGCAGTGGTCAACACGACTCATGAAAAAGAAGAATTAATAGTATGAGCTGTCAGCGTGAATATGATCTATTCTATGCATACAGCATTGTGGGAAGGCAAGGCACAGACAGAGCAGGGGCTCTGTTTAGGGACAGAGGGGGTGAATGCTGCTAAGTGCTTGTGAGGGTTTTGATGGAAATACACATCATCCAAATTGCCACCTCCAGCTTTGGAATTAGAAGAGGCAGATGAGTGTGCATGGCCATCTGTGCCTACAAGGCCAGGCAGTGTGTATGGGAACTGGAGGGCCCAGCCCTGCTGTGATCCCTCTGTCTGGCACGAGGATGCTGATGAGCCATTTGGGTTGTGCAGTAGGCAATGGCACTATGAACGCTGTTGGTAGGAATTTCTAGGATGCCCCTCAGTGTCCAACACCTTTTGGTCAACCAGCTGGGCCACATACTCCACTGAGATGGTGGTCATTGCAAACTGGACCTACAACCTGTGGTAAAGGGGGAAAGCAATATTTTGTGTTTTTCAGTATACAGACAATGTTCCCAGAAACCACCTCTAATTCTGAGCAGGAAGAGCATGTTTTAGAAGCTCTGCCATTGTCCCAAACTAGAAATTAATCTGCCATGGAGCCCCTAACTGAGGCAGCTTGTCTGGCTTCAGCCTGAAGAGTGAAGTAGGACTACAGATGGGCCATACAAAGCATCTGTAGTTGTCTGAAAAGCATAAGGAGAAAATGCTGGGATAGGGAGATAATCCACAGCAGACAGCAGGATGTTTGCACACCTGGTACCCAGCACAGATTTCCAGCCTACAAGCATAAAACAAGGTGTGCCGAAAGGTTCCATACCCTGCTGCCTGTTCTGAAGTGAAGTAATGTGACCACTTACGGGGTTGTGGGGATTCATAAGGGCCAAAGCATGTCAGAGTTCTGAGCCAGGGCTGGCTACCAACAGTTTGCAACTTGGATGTTGTATTTCGGGAGCGGCTTTCAGCTGCGTGGATATGAATCAGTCTGTGCCATTTGGCTTTGGGGCCCAAGGGTCTTTGGCTTTTTTTTTGCCATCATAAACCAATTTGTCTAGGCTTACTGAGTTTTATCTCAGCTTTTTATCTCTTCTTCAGCTGGATCTCTAAGTTTCCATTCTCAGAGCCGCAACTGCATGTCTTTTAGCAAGTGTACAAAACTTGTGAAGTATGAAAGAGTAAGAAAAGAGCAGATAATAAGGAAAGGGAATTTGTGAAATTATTAGCTTGTCAGTTTAAAATCAATTAAGAGAAAAATTCTGGAATGGAAAAAAAATCAAACCATCTGTAAGATCCTGGAAAATCATCAAAGAGCTGAGTAACTGCCAACATGGTCCATTTGTTCAACCCAGTTCCCTTCTGTGAATGAGTAATTGGCCAGTGGATAAAGGAGGCACATTAGATGTCACATTTTGAGATTAGTAGAGCTTTTGCTACTCCCTTGCATCACACTTTCGCAAATACACACGTAAATTAAATTACATAGTGAAAAGCCAAATGATTTGGAATAATCATGCTCAGAAAATTGATCTGATATCTGACCCAACAGAGACATCAAATGAGCTTTTACAGGGTGTTTTGAACAGAATAAGGAGTTAGCCTACCTACAGTTTCAGTACCAAGCTAGAAGCAAGCAGACTGGTTTTATTGCTAAGCTAGTCCTTCAGTCTTGATAAACTCGGGATATAATCAGAAATAAGAATAGAATTTAGAATCATAGAATCACCGAATGGTTTGGTTGGAAGGAACATTTAAAAGTCATCAAGTCCAACCCTCCTGCAATAAGCAGACCCATCTGCAACTAGGTCAGGTTGCTCAAAGCACCTTACAACCCAGTCTCGAATGTTTCCAGGGAGGGGCATGTACAGCTTCTCTGGGCAACCTGTTCCAGTGCATCACCAGTTTCATTGTAAAAAATTTCTTCTTTATATCTACTATAGAATCATAGAATATCCTGCGTTGGAAGGGACCCACAAGGACCATTGAAGTCCAACTCCTGGCCCTGCACAGAACCACACCAAGGGTAATACCATGTGCCCGAGGGCATTGTCCAAGTATTTCTTATCAAACCCTCTCATCATTTTTGTGGCCTCCTGTGGACCTTTCTTGTGCTGAGGACTCTAGAGCTGGATGCAGCACTCCAGGTGGATTCTCACCAGAGTGGAGAAGCAAAATCACCTCTCTCAACCTGGTGGCCACACTGCTTTTGCTGTAGCCCAGAATACGATTGGCCTTCTGGGCTGCAAGGGCACGTTGCTGGGTCATGTCCAGCTTTTCATTCACCAGCACCCCAAGTCCTTCTCACTGGGGCTGCTCTTGATCCCTTCACCTGCCAGCCTTTGTTGATACCAGGGGTTGCCCTGACACAGGTGTAGCACCTTGCAATTTAGAGGGAGAAGTGTAAGATGTTAAATTCAGTGGGGAGCAAATATGTGATGGGTGGTTCTGAAAGGTTCCTGGAAAAGGATATGGGGAATCAGAGATGGGGAATCATGGGACTTAGGATGTTATATGACTCAGAAGCATGATGCTGGTTTTATCTGGCATGAGAAGGAAGCAAGCGTTGTATCAATAAATATTTGCATTGTCTGCAAAATACAGAATGTACTCCCATTCTGCTCAACATTATCAAGGGCTTAGTTGTGGTGATATGTCCAGTACCCTTCAAAGAACATACAGACTCCCTGGAGATTTTCTGGCGAAGGAAGGCTGGAGTGATCATCTGGTTTAGAACTGGTGTTTTGCAATTAAAGAAGGCTGAATGCAACAAATAATTCTAATAAATAAAAGCTGTTATGAGTCAGTTCAACAAGCCTGTGATGCACAGCATCAAGCAAAGCATCACCAGTTGGTCGAGGGAGGGGATTGTCCTGCTCTGCTCTGCTCTGCACTGGGGCAGCCTCACCTTGAATATTGTGGCAGTTTTGGGCACCACAATATAAGAATGGTATTAAGCCATTAGAGAGTGTCCAAAGGAGGGCAACAAAGACTGTGAAGGGCCTTGAGGGGAAGCCATATGAGGAGTGGCTGAGGGCACTTGGTCTGTTCAGCCTGGAGGAGACTGTGGAGACTCATTGCAGTTCCACCTTCCTCAAGGTGAAGAGGAGGGGCAGGCACTGATCTCTTCTCTGTGAGGACAAGTGACAGGACCCAAGGGAATGGCCTGAAGTTGTGTCTGGGGAGATTTAGGCTGGATATTAGAAAGAGGGTCTTCATCCAGAGGGTTGCTGGATGCTGGAACAGGCTCCCCAGTGGTCACAGCACCAAGCCTGACAGAGTTCAAGAATCGTTGCTGATACTCTCAGGCACATGGTGTGACTCTTGGGAATGGGTGCAGGGCCAGGAGTTGGACTCAATGATCCTTGTGGGTCCCTTCCAGCTCAACATGCTCTGTGATTTTGTTCTGTGATAATTTTTGCTAATGGGTTCAAATCATAGGAAGGAAAATCCCCATCTATGGCACCTTTTCTTTGAAGAGCTCACAGAAAGGGTCAGGCTTAGTCATGTGTTTTGTCTGTTTCATGAAGAACTAGTTATCTAACAATTTTAATTGTAACATTGTCAGGCTATATAGGGTCAAATTCCTAACACATTAAGTAAAATTTCTTGTCTAGATATCAGGAATCTTCCTAGATGAATTTTAGTCTGCAAGACCGGCAGCCAGGTAAAAACAAATGAAATGGGAGAATCCCAATTTTGGGGCCATACCTGTACTTTAGGCAAGAGGAGAAAGTACTAGAAACTCTAGCATTCCAGCCTGCCTCATGCTATTTGCCACCTTGCATGCTATCAAAATGGTCCCAGGCCTGACTGAAATATTGTATGCTCTCTGACTCCTTGTATATCGCAGCACCATATATGTTAGGAACAAAATAAGAAGCATCTGTACAGTGCAATACAGCTCTCGGGACTCACAGCAGCTGATACTTGCAGAAAAACGGGATATACTTACTGGTGATGCAAACCTCTTGAAGCTAGATTTGAAGGTCAGCTGCTCAGACTCCCATTGCAATCCAGCTGCTGTATAACTTGGCTGTCCCCTGACTGGTGACAGTTCAGATGTCCAGGCTATACAGGGAAATGAGAACCTCTCCCCTGCTGGTCTGCATTTTCAAGAGGTGGTGAATACTTTGGAGACACTTTCAGGTCTTCCCCTTTCTGAAAGCACAGGCCTGGTTGGCTATCACCCTGAATTTTAGAGAAGCAGATAACATGTGCTGTGCTTGACATGTCCGTCGTGAACTGGACTGGCATGCAGGTTATGTACAGCTATCTATGCTATGCACTGAGTTAGGATTTTTTTTCCCACACTAGTGTGATAGGGGAGTTACAGCCAGCCCACCCAAAAAATGGGTTATCCAGCCCTTACCTAAGTCTGTGGTCCTTGGCTGGTGTGATGCAATGCTCCCCACTGCTGTTATGGTCTCCCGTAAATACTGATACTGATTTTTGGTATGATACGCTCCTTTCATGATTTGGTGCAGGAATTTTAAGTTTTGGGGACATTGCTATGAGGAACCTCTTTTTTCTTCCCAATAAAAGTCTGCTGAAACATGGCCAAGTTACCAGGCTTCATGCTGCCCCTGCCCTGCCCTGGCCTGCCCTGCCCTGCCCTGCTTGGGGAAGGCAGAACAGTTTGTGCAGGTCACTGGAGAGCAGCAGCTTTTACAGGCAGTGCTGAGCACATCCCTTCATTCCAATGCAGCTGTCGTGAGCTGGCCTGACTCCGTAGCCCAGGCTGTGACTGTAGGGTACAAGCAAGCAAGCATCTAATTGTTAATCTCTGTTAATGCCATCACTTGGTACCAGAAGACAGGACTGGGTGTAGAGGATTCAGTAGCTTTTACCTAGAGCACAGCGGGAGCTCTTTAAAGCTTGTCTCAGTTAATAAGCAGCTATTGACCTTCAGAGGTCAGAGTTTATTAGGAGGGGAGTAGTCAGCTGAAGTGTTTGGGGACAGACTGTTACACTTCAAAAAGCCTGCCACCTGCATAACCATCACTGTTTTCCCTCCCTTTCTGTTCTCGTGTGGGAGAAGAAACAGAACTACCCCAAACTGAATTGTGTAGGTAAGAGGACATGGAGTTTAAAACCAGGTAAAAAAAAAAAAAAAAAAAAAAAAGAAAGGTGCTCAAGTAAAGCCTTGAGATTTAATCAGAATTCTCATGTCTCAGTTACGCAGTAAGGACCTGTAAAGTGCAGGGGCTTTCATACTGTGTTGTCCTGGCAGGGTGTCTCTCAGTTTTAAATGTCGGAATCACAAAGTTGCATGTTAGCTGCTGGTGTGGTGTCACTCCTGCTGCTGTGGTTTGCTTTACAGAAGATAATCTCATTACTGCCTAATTTTTTAGGTCTGTGATCTGGTCCTTCAGATCACAGTATGATTAAATTCTTGTTGAAAGAAGGTATCAGTATGCTACATCATGTCCTATATTTTGTATGACCTACTCTCTAGTTTATGTCCTTTGACCGATTTCTACTGCTTATGTGAGCAGTTTAAGGTACAGATCTGCAGAGCTAAGTTTACACTAAAAGCCTCCTAAAAAGTCCCAACTTTGCAGCCTCAGGGCATATATGCTTTTATTAAACCAGCAAACCTCTTGAGTCTCTAGGAGAACATACCTAAGTGCATGTTGTGGAGTAACCACCAAGTGTTTACTGAAACATGAGCCTTCTTTGTTTGTTGCCTTAATGCAGTGAGTTAGGTGATGTTTATCCTGAAAAGCTGCACTGACCTTCCACTGGGTGTGAGTGCATGGGCGGGTTTTCTGTGATGAGAGCAAGAAGAGACTTTGGCCCATGCTATTTTCTGGAGCTCTCAAGTTGCTCGTACACTATTACTAGTTTTCATTGAAGTTTGGAATGTGGGAGGGCGAGTGCTTAAGGTTCTTATGTGCCATAGCTTTATATTTTATGAAAAGTTTTATTGTTTTAGTTCTGCAGAGTCATTTGCTCTGCTTTTAAAGAGCATGGTTTGTACTTGTGAGATTCACTGATCATTGCAGGGAGGATTGGTCTAGATGACCTTTACAGGTCCCTTCCAACCCAAACTATTCCATGATTATGTGATTTCAATCTAAAACACATCAAACATATCGAGAGTTGGGTGATTAGAATCGTGCATTTTGACATGGGATGAGTTCTCATGGATGAAAGGCTGGAAAACTTCAGAGCTACTTTAAAGGACGTTTCCTATACATTTTCTATTTAAGATTACAGTGGATTAATTTAAACATCACTATCCAGCACTGAGACCTGATTCTTTGTTCTTGAGGATTTTTGTTGGGTTATTTTTCATTTATACCTTTGAAGTGTAAGGTTCTCTATACCACTGTATCTCAGGCAACTTTTTTAAATGTTGAAAGAGTGTAGAAGAGAATATTTTAAGACTTGCTGTAAATAAACACATCATTTTTACAGAGAGACTTAGCAGCTCTCATAACTGAAATTTTGCTTACAGCATGGCACTTCAGGTTTCTCATATTTGATACAAATCCATTGAAAACCCATGCATAGTTAGGATGAACATCTGGCTGCTCTCCTGCTGTCCTCAGTAAAAATGATCTGCTGTCTTGAAGCTTTCTTCTAGGCAAACAGTCAACAACTGTGTTTAACAAAACAGTAGTGGTTTTACACTGTCTTTGCTTTAGGTTTTTGTGCCCCTGGCTCACAAAGGAAGAGAGGAAAGTTAATCACAGTACGTTTTCCTGAATGTATTTCACTGATTAGTTAAAAATCAACTAAGATTCCTTTAATTAGACCTGCACTCATATTGTTACTTTTATTTTTAAAGTGTTATAAGATTAATTCAGCATCAGAATGGATTACAGAATTATACATAATGGATCTGAGAACTTCATGTATCTAGCATGCATTTAGACCAATACACTTGTTCCACCTTTTCCAGACCAGGACCAGGAAATCTTCAGTGGCAAACATATTTTAGAGGTTTTTTAAACCTAATACAATGGGTCAGGTACTAAGTATGAGAAAATTAGAGTAAACTTTTTGCCATGAGGGAGCCTCAAGGTTTAGTCTAGAAAGTGAGGGATGCTGTCACTGGGAACAGCTGCTAAGTGGAGCACTAATGTCTTTAAAAACATCCTACTCAAAATCATTAAAGGTGCATGCTTTTCATTTGGGATTAGAAAACACATACATCACTTGTGGTGCTACCATAGTGTTAGAAAATATAATGTCTTCAATTAAAAAAAAATAAAATACATTGTTACATTTTGGTTATTTACATTTTTGCATTGTAATCAAAGGGAAGATTTTAGGCCAGTTAGAGGTAAGACCAACTCAGAGATAGCTGTGCCCAATGGAGGTTTATGCAAAGCTGCTCAAGGTGACATGGAAGTCGGTGATCATAAGAATTTGGTGCTTTCATGGCTAACTTTGCTTCTCACTGCAGGCTGATGATGCTTTCCAGTGACCCTACTCAGTAAGTGCCACAGTCACATTAGTCAAAAACTTTACGTTTGTTTCTCAGTTTTAAGCGAAGTAACAGTGCAAGTCTATTTACACACCAGTAGTGAGAAAAAAACCCAACTCTGCTCTCCCACTGGTCATGCAGCAGTGCACTTCTGTCTCTTTAAGAAGAGCTTTGTTAATCTGGAGAGCTACTCTGTGACTGACCTCCTCAAGTCACTGAGACAAGAATCTAGTGTATGTGCTCTTCCTTGTGAGCTGGAAGCCCCTTTAACTCTGCCAACGCTTTTGCTTAGCTTTCCTTTTAAAGCAGAGACAGCTGTTCTTCAGGGTCTCTGGAGTATCCGTGTGTTCTCTTTAACTCTCCTTTTTGGCTAGAAAAGAGGGACAGTAAGCTGCACTGTTTCCCATACTAAAAGTTTAACAACCGTGGGTATTACACTGCTCAGACATGTCCATGGTCATAGTTCAGTTCCTGCTTCCCCTCACTTGAGGCTTCAGACCCGTGTCTTAGGCTCAGCTCTTCGAGCAGCCCCCTGACACAGCCCATCTACTCTTTGCTTTTGAGAGATGGTGGCAGTTGAATGACAGTTGGTTTCTCTGTCATGACCCCCATCTCATCCAGGAAAAAGTGGAAGGGATTATGTTATCTGAAATTAATTAGGAGTTAATGAGGCTTGTTTGAAGCCAGCAATGGGAGTCACAAAGCAGCTGCTGATTAGAAGGGTCGTGAAAAGAGCTGTACTTAGTCATTAATCAGGTAAAAAAGAAGAAAACAAGTAATACTGATTTAGGGATTCTTTCCTGTCTGTTTTCTAAGTATGAAATTCACGTTTAGAGTTAAACAAAACCTTTTTAGAAGTGAGACAGAACAGTTTTATGAAAGTTTAATGATACTAAACAGGAGACAGAGGAAATAAGAGGGAAGCAAGTTTTATTCAGCTTGGTCACTGGACTTAATTCCGTCCCCTATTGAAGGATGAACTGTGCTGCCCTTCTCCTGGAATGATGACTGTTGACACCAAGCCATCTTCTCCCAAGTGAATACACATATTTTGACTTGTTCTTTCCCTCCTACTCTCAGCACAATGAGTAATCAAATATCTTACCCCTGAGTAAGGGTAGGATGTAGGGTAATTTCTGCAGGCTCTCGAAGCCTGCTCCCTCTGGCATGTCCACCAGAAACAAGGCTGGTGTGTTTGAAGACAGAAATTAACTCGACTGTGTGATACACTAAGCAAAAACTGGGCTATTCAGTAGATTCCAGCATCCTACTGGGATAAGAACATATAGTCACAAGTGTGTTTTGAGCAGACTTAAGTAAAATACAAAGGATTGGGTTTTTGTCATTTTGACTATGGTGGGTTTTACTTGTTTTTATTTGGGTTTATATCTTTTCCCCTTCCCCAGATGTGACAGCTGAGTTAAGTGAGTTTCCTGATGTTTTCCCCACTGTCTCCCTGCTTCCCCCAAGTATGGGAAGTAATTTATTAAAAAAATCTCTTTAAAGAAGAATCTCAGAACTAAAATATTCACCTAGTGTCCAGATACTGGATAAAGGAATTATCAGATAGTGTTGCTTATTTTTCTCTTCAGCCAATGCCTTTTTCAAATTATCAGAGTCCTCAAAGTGTGTCATTCGTGTTTCTGAATTAGAAATATTTGTGGGTTTTTTTTTCCCCTTTCAAGTGCTTAAATTGTTTGAAATTATTCTTTCTATAAACATTTATATCCATACATTGATGTGCCTGATCATGCAATGAAAGTAGCTACAAAGTCAGCCAAAGAAAATTTAATTTTCTGTTTTATGAATAAACATACTGAAATATTTGTCCAGTTCAGACAGAGACATTGTCTTTCCTTGTTTTACCGTGCAACTTTGACACTGGTTTCATTGTTTGTTACATTCCTGCTGTGTTTAGAAGATTCTAACATTTTAATAGGTGAGAAGAAGGTGAGTGAAGAAAGTTAATGAATGTCTTTATCTGAAAAAATATCATCTATTGTTATAGGCTTCCTGTGAATGAGAGTATTCCAACAGGAACTCTGGACCTGTAAGTCAACAACGCCAAGATCTCCCTTTACCTAGACCTTATTTTAATTTGGACTTGAAGCAATGAACTGTATATCATATTCAAGAAGTGTTGAGTATCATGATTTTATGTAAATGACATTGCATTTTCACTTCATTTTTCCCGTCTTAACAATGCCTATTTTTGACTGCTATGCACTAAGCTCACTCCCTCAGTGAGCTGCAGAGTGACAGTGTGCAAGTCTTTGCAGTGAAATGTGAAATGTTGGTTGGAAATTATCTGTATTTGGCTTGTTTTTTCTCCTTACCACTCTTTATTCCCTTGTCTTAAATTTTCACTGCCGTGTTTATTTTGGCTTTCTTCATAACCCTACTGTGACCTCTGTCATCAGGTTCGTATATTTTTCCCTGCCTCGTGTGTCTTCTCTGTTTACTTCACAGAACTGAACAAGACCAATGTTGATTTGAATGTCTATTCACAGCTATGTTTACTGGCAGTACTTTCCCATGACAAAATTGTTATTTTCTTTTCTCTGGCTTTTAACCAGTTCCTTATGTATAACCGGACTTAATTTTCTATCTAGTTACCCTGCTTTCCCTTCCCCAGTTTTCTTTAATAGTTCTGTCCAGAGTTAGCTTTATATCTGTGAAAACTGCTTTTAGACATATGACCAGTGTTTTCCATGATCTTAGACTTCTAGGGAGGATCTCTGGATCCACTGCACCTAGAAAAAGGAAAAAGATATCCAGCCTAGGATATTTGAGGCAAGCACTGTTGTCCATGCCATGCCACACTGCTGTCAGTTAGACTTCCAGAGTTGTCTTCTAGAGCTGAGGATGAGGAAGACCCTTCTCCAGAAGACCAGGGACATGCTCTTTCTAAAGTGATAAAACTGCTGCAGTGAGTTAGGTGTTACGACTTACTCATTCCACTGTCAGGGATACCTGCTTGTAAACATTTGATTTAGCCAAGTTAATTCTACCTAAAGGGTTGCCTTGTCTCTGAAATAGGGTTTGCTCCACACGGTGGATCAGCCTCAACTTTTGTAGGACAAGACAGGGAAACCCTGAAAATATGGATGCAGCAGTTCTCCTACTCTGATCTGACAGACCTGCAGTGTAGCAGGAGGCTACAGGAGTTACTTCTGCTTGGGGGCTGTGTGCCTTAAGGATCTTCTATAATCTAGATGATTCAACCTTGAAAGGGTTGTTTAGAAGAATTTCTACTGAGTTGTCTTTTATGGTTTCACATACAAAGACACAACTCTTACCCTCATTAGCAAATATCAACTGTGTGTATTATATTAATACATTTAGGGACTGAAGTGATATTCAGACTTTTATCTGCACTATGCAGATATATGCTGGAAAATGGAGGGAATGATGATGCTTCATTAGGTGAAAGAAACTTTGTGGATTTTGTGTAGAGAACAGATCTTACGAGGATGTGGCTGTACAGTAAATGTACCTGATATCTGGGTATTACAACAGCTTTCAGGAGGGATGACTTTAGGTTCAGTGTAAAACCCTCACTGAAATGGAAAACAAACTATGTGAGATCTAGAATAATGCCTCTAGTTTGCCAGAGGTGTGAATGTTAAACTAACAAGGAAAAATACCTTCCTTGTTTTGCGAACATTTTAGAAGGGTCTAGTCATCATGGTCTGGAATAAAAGAAGTAAGTATATGGCTGTCTTGTTTTCTGTCTATTCCTTGTGCTGATAATTCTTATCAAACAGCATTTGATGTGTGTGGCTCAGCAAGAAAACTTCAGATGTTGTTGGTTTTCTGCTGCTGCTCATGTATCAGCGAAGTGGCATATTGACACTGAGTGACAGATGAACCTGCCTATACCAAAATGCATCTGCTCACAAATACATGTATGAGGCAGCAGAGTAACTGCTCTGTTAGGAGAAAGCATCAGGAATGTTCAAGGGGTTTATGAACTACCTTCTAACCTATTTAACCAGAATATTCTTAATGAGTAATTTGCTTACTCCATATGAAAAGTTTTCTAGGTCATAAACAAAATTGATCACCAGTTTTCTGCAGGTGGACTGCAAATATGTGAAAAAATGATCTATCTTTACTTAACTGAAATAATACCGTATGCCTACAACATTATTTTAGAATAACCCATCTTTGTGGTTTTCACTGATTTGTTTTTGATAGTCGTATTGCATTCAGTTGTAACACTTCCCATACAACGAGCAGAATTCAACTATGTAGCAGTAAGTTTCATGAAAATTGAAAATATCTAAAATATTTTATATAATCTCAAGTAGTAGCTAATTTAAGGGCTGGTGAATAACAACGTGAGTAAAGGTTTACTTTCTGAGTAAACAATATTATATATTGTCTGGTGTAAAAGGCAACTTTGTGATCAGATTAACGGACCCAAAATGTCAGCCCCAATGAATTTAACATGAGTGTTCAGATCTTATTTTTTGATAATATGAACTCAAAACCAGTATTTCATTCTCCTAGGGGGAAGAAAGAAAAAAAGAGAAGGATGCAATCTGCCCTATACTGAGGAATTGTATCAATTCAAGCAGCTTCCTCCCAGGACTGCTATTGATTTCTCCAGATTTTATCCAGCAGTTATGTCAGTGCTGTGTCTTCAAATCCTTAATTGTGGTGGTATTTCTGGTTAAATAGCTAAGGATAGTCTTTGTGGATACCTAGAAAGCAAAGGGAAGGATGTACAGTGCTTTTTGCACCAGAAAGCAACCTTCTGTATCGGAGACCTGGACTGGCAGAAACGGACCACTCAAATAATTGCTTCCATGAGGTATAACCACATGTATGGAAGGAACTGGGCAAGGGAGAGGTTCTTTTAATGCTGTGATGAATCAGTCATGATTTTGAGGTGATAGTGCTTCAGGTGTGCTATCAAAGTGAAGTAAAATATACTTTAACTTCTGTTATTTATTATTTCCCAGTAAATAGCCTGGTAAGGACACAGGGAACTTTTTTTTAAACACTTAATATCTCTTTCTGCTTTATTTCTCCGCTTTCTGAAATGGAGCTGCTCATCATGTGAGTTAATTAATTTTAAAGTCTTAGGCAGCCAGTTGTTGCTTCATCTCTCGCTTTGAGATAAATTCCATTATAAATGTGCTGTTTCAGACTTATGAATGTGGTGAATTTTTCCACCTCCCTCCCTTCCTCCTAGAAGTGGCCACTGCTACTATATGTATTGCTTTCTTTTCTTGTTATTCTTACTGATAGTTTCTGAGACAAATATTATTTTTGAGCAAAAAATAACTCAAATTAACATGAAATTTGCATTGATCTAATATTTCTATCTATTGCTAAGTCAAAGAGGTTGCAATCTTTACTTCAGTGTTATCTGTATGTGTCTTTCTTAAACTCTTCTTAGTTTCTCTTTGAAGAAAATAAATTGTAGTTGAACAGACTTGTTTATGAGTTTTTGAGGTTAAATATTTTTGGAGCCATGTCTTGTTGATTTGAATAAGCTTTTTTGAACAGTGGCCTACTTATAATAACATTTACTGTTGAGAGTCGTTTGTCATTTGACTTGGAGAATTAAAATGTGTGTTGCACTTTTGAGCATGTCTCCATTTGGTTGCTTGAACTTTCAGTCTTCTTTTAAAACCACATTCTGATTTACCACAGCTTGTAACTAGGACAGTGGCACATTCAAGAGTGATGTGCCATGACACCTGGAGAAGTCAGTTCTGCACACAAGTATCTCTTGCCTGAGCTGAACTCCAGTTAATGGGTGAATAAGTTTATAGCCAGGGACAGTCACAGCCTTCAGCTGCTGCCTTCCTCCTTTGTGTTTAGACTTGTTTGTTTGCCCTCCAAAGTTATTTAGGATAGAAGCTGTGTTTCACGGTCTTTCTGTGTAGAATTCAGCAGTCTCAAAGCACTGCTGTGATGCTGATGGCAGTGCTGTATCGTCACCTGGCACCAGCGCAGACAGCTCTCAAGTTGATTCAAGGTGAAGGCTCCTGCCTACTCAAGGATGAAGAAAGTACTGACCTTGTGCCTCCAGGCTGTTTATTGCACAGAGACCAGTTATCCATAGTTAAATCTGTAGCTGCAGCAATAGCTGCAGCAGTAGCTCTCTCTAGGGCTGGCTTTGACTGGATTGTCAAGTCTAAGGCAAGAAAAAGGAAGTATACCCTCTCACACCTTGGAAAGAGATTTAACAATGACTGAGATGTCCTAAAATTGAAATGCCTCAGTTTAAAGATAGATTTTGAAAGACAGCTGGGTGGATTTTTTAATATTTTAAGTAAACAAACAAATATATGCAGTATTTCACTGAGTCCCTTGGAGTGATGAACAGCATCCATTTTAGCACTGAATTTTAAACATTAGCAGTTACTGAAATTGGACTCTATAATAGACCATCTGCAAGTCAGAAATAATTAAAAGGTTGAAGAAATATCCACTGTTTGAAATGGAGAACATTCTCAGTTAGCAAACCCCATAGGGAAAAAAGACAAAATTAATACGCGAATGAACTGTTTGTACTCCCAAATAGGAAGGGTAATTCCAGTGTTTGGGGGGGGGGGCGGGAGTATAGTGAGGGGAATATTTTTTGCTTTCTGTGAGAATTGTCCCATCAATTCATTACCTCTGAATCCACCTACTTTTTCAGGATAACATTTTTCTTCAAGCCTATTTTGTCTTTTTTTTCCTGTCCCCTTTCCTGGATTGTTAACTGCTTCCCCAGTATAGAAAAGCATTGAAAGTATAGGTAAAGTCACTCCCTAAGAAAGGTCTCTATAATTTCTCAGTCATCATTCTGAGAATTTGTTCCATGGGAACCCGAAATTTCAGCTTCTTTTCAGTTCTGAAGTAAAACAAAAATCTGAAATTCAGAAACAGTTGCAAAATGTCACAGAGGTGTTGTTTCAGCTAACCTCTCTCCTTTGGGAGCATTTGAGCCTTGTCCAGATGTCAAATGGGGAGAATATGATGGAAACTTAATCTCATTCAGATGGAGCAGGTCTAAATGTCATTTAGACTCTTTACCAGATTACTGAAATAGCAGCAGGTGCCTCCTATTCGTGTTTTAAAATGAAAGAGCAGTGACTGTGTTTTCTGAAAGGTCTGATTATCTTTGTGTAGGTATAATAGGTCTGCAGGGTAAACGCCACCCTCGTTATGCCCTGGGTCCTGCTCTGCTTGGTTTCTGGATCAGAGCAGTTATGATTCCAGAACAGAGTCCATGACAAAATGTAATCCCTGAGAGAACTGAGAAAGTCATAAAAAGGAGAAGACAGGCCCTGAACATGGGCTTGAGGGTCCTAGTCTTGGCCTGAAGTTTTGAGAAATACTAATGTTACACATCAAAAAACGTGGCTTAATTGATGTGGATTAAAATAAATGTTCTAAAATAAAATAATGCTTAATGTTCTTCTTTGGATTAATTGTTTGATGTCTTAAAAAATCTCAAAAAAATTCTAGATTTCTGACAAGTTTTGGAATTGTCTTAACTTCCTATTTACCCATAGATTAGCATATGAGGATAAAGCCTGGGAAAAATAAAGGTTATCATAAGATTGTCATTTTGCTAACATGAACCTAGGTATAAAGTCTTTTTGTTTGTTTGTTTCTTTGGTTTTTTTTTTTCTTTTTAGGATCCTGAGCTACTCTTCAGAAAGTGTCTTATTTTTCTCATCTTTGAAGATTATAAAGTTGAGTACATTGAATTGATATTGATGTGGACTACTTGTAGGAACTATTATTTTTCATAGTTTATTCAATTTATATGCAAAATAACCATTTGTGTTTGTATGGAATGATTTGCTTAAGGTCAAATTAATCTTCTTTACTTTTTTTCTGTGAACAGACCACTTCAACCTTAAATTCATTTTTGGCAGCTGTAAAAATGCTTATGTTTTCTATTCCCCATGCCAAGACTGACATGTGAAAAGAGAACTTTCCAGTAATATTCTTTCCACAAAGAAAATCTTGTTCTTCCCATGATGATTAGCACTTTATTTTTCAAATCCTCTGGGAGGTCTTGGAATTTCCTTGTTCTCTATATTTAAGATATTTAAATCCACCTATATAATTTTTTTTTTACAAAAGAAAAGTATTCCACCTCAGATCCAAGGCTAAAAATCCTGTAACAAATATTAGATGTTGCTTAGCAGCCTTAATAGGCTTTTGCAATCAAGCTGCCAAAAAAAAAAAAAAAATCACATTTGTTGAGACTTCTGAAACACGAGGACAACAGAAAAAGTATAAAATTGCTTGTGTTCAATAAACTAATGAGCTTTAAAAATCTGAAAGTGAGTTTACTACATTTTCTTTTAAATGCTGCAAATATTTTACCCACTTCTAATATTTAGCTTGCTAAGTGATATCTAAGTTTGTCTTGTTCTGAACCAAAGTATTTTTCCCTCTTGTGAGATCACAGAAACTGATTCAGTCAAGTAGAATAGTTGTCATATTCTTTTCTCTGTCTAAACCCCTAATTCCAATTTCTTCCATGAATGTTCATTTTATTTTAGGAAAAATTTATCATCTGAGATGATGAAAGCTACAATTTTCTCAACAAGCTGTCAAACAACAGTTCTATTATCCTGTCATTTGCACATGAATAAATGTCTGTTAGAACTAATAATAAATTTGCCTTCATTTTAACGAGACTAGCGATTTCTTGCTATCTCAAGGAAGACTGCAGAATACTATAGGAAATGCAAACTGAGCAGGCAGTGAGAATGTCATTTTAGCCCATCTTCTATTGCATGGGAAACCCACCACAATCTGAAAATGGCTATTAATGTATGTAAAGTATGGGAAATTAAGATCTGGCTGAACTGAACTAGTGTTTATTTAACTACTATGACTTAAGGGTGATAATATGTGTTTGAGTGTGTGACCTCCTGTGTACTGCTGGGTGAATAAACAATGTGACAGGGGTTTCAATGTAAGGTTATCAGTTTATCACTGTTATTTGCTTTCTGTTGTTTTTTTTCTTCTTCTTCTTCTTCTGGCTGTGAATGTTCCTAAAAGACAGGATTCTTTTTAATGCAACCTTAAATGTTTGAGAGAGATAGCCATGTGAACGTGCTCAGTGTAAATACATAAATATTTCTATTTCAGATTCTCTTTTGGGTTTGGGAATGAAATTAGTCAAAGGGAGGAGGGGAGAAGGGAGAGCATGCAGTCAGCTGGAGAAAAGATTAAATGCTCTTTGATCACAAGCAGCAGGACTGCTCTTCCCTTGCTGTGTCCTGCAGCTCTGACTTTAAAATCCTAGAGCCTGAGAAATGCGCAGCTTCCACTTCTTTTTCTCTAGTAGCAGCTGTTGCTACCTGAATGTGGAGGACTGGATCTACAGGAAGGTTTGAAGCAGCACTGCCTTGCCAGCATGCTATCTAAAAGCAGGCACATTGTCTCCACTGCTGTGCAGGTGTACCTGGTCCTTACAGGGCCACAGCTGAAATTAGAAGGTCTGTAAAAAAGTGATCCTATGATTTCCCACCTCATCCTGGCATTTATGTTTTGAGAGAGTTTTATATAAAGCTGTGTAAACTTGCAGATGGCTGAACTGTCTTGCACAGTTTTCCAACTGGTGGCGTTTTGTGTAGTATGTCCCTGGGATCATGCAGACCCTTGGCATTTGGGGAATGCCAACAGATGCCTTTACTCCCTGCATAGTAGATGGCATAGCTAGTTACCCCAGGACAGAGAGGAGCCATCCAGGCCAGGCTATGGGAGCCATCCAGGCCAGGCTATGGGAATTGCTAAAGGCAGGGAAACATCCTGAGCTGTGTCCCTAAGACATCTAATTTATCTGTGCCTCCACTTGTAATTCACGGCCTAAAGAGAGGAGCCAAAACTTTCCTTCCAGAAATCAAATAGGATACACTTTGAAACTGGTGATTACACTATTTTTTCCCTAGTGTCTGGAGAAACCAGTAGAAGCCATATCTCTTCCGTGCCACGTTGCCTTAGTCACTGCCTTGTAGCTGGCATTCCTTCAGATCCCAATTGATTATCTGTCTCTCTACTAGTATAATCTCAGCTGCATGGGAACTACCCAGTATCTGTACCCAAACATTTGTGGAAGTCTCTTGGAAGGCAGGAAATGTGAGTTTGAATCTCTTTGGGCAGATGCTTGATCTCACCTAAATCCTCAATGAGAAGTCTGGCTTCTAAGATAATGTGTAGGGAGTGGTGGGCAGGGAAGAGCAGTACTGGGGAAGAACAGGTTTTGAAGGGCTGTGTCACTGGGTCACACTGGGTCAGGCCAAAGGTCTGTCTGGGCAAGTGAACTCCGTCTTTAAAGCATCCCAGTCACTTCAGCCAAACCCACGTTACAGCTTTCTGACAACTCTGCTAATCATTCTTGTAAATCCTGTTTAAATTATAGAATTCCCAAACATGAGGCTGTATTATGCTTTGGGTCAGCAACAGGAGAATAAATGGGAGGCAAGTTCATCATCTACTGGGATCTTACTGTTCTGTATCGCCACCGTGTTTTGCAGGAGGTAAAGATGGTGAATGTGCTTCTGATCTTCCTATATTGACAAGCAAAAATTACAATCAGAGGCAGAGCAGTCTTAACCATCCAAAAGGACTTTCGTAGAATTCATCAAGCTATATTCAGTACACAGGTAACAGTCAAAGGAATGTTTAATATAAAGGATCTACACAACTCTGCCCTAACCCACCTCATGAAACAGTGTAACTGCTGGTGCGTTTTAACTTACTGCTCAATGGAGCAAGTACATATACACTTTGAAAAAATTAGTTTCTGTTAGATTGGTGGGTCATGCATGACAGAGACAAGTGTTTCTACTACTTCCATGTTATTAACATTTTTCTTAACTTTGCATTTCCTGTTTATTTTTTCTTATTGCAAGCACGAAAAGAAATCCCAGGCGAAGTTCAGGGAATTTCTGAGAGATGTTAATATGTCCTCCAGCCTCTGTTATGTCCTATCCCTTTTTAAACCACTTCTAGTACACTGCAAGCAGAGATTCTTGATTAGAAATACCCAGTCCTTGGGTTGTCTAGAGAATTTTAAACTGTCAGTCATGAATCAAATAACAGAAGTAGTTGCAGAGCCTTTTGGTCTGTAGAGCCCATTTAGAGCATAGAAACAGTACAGACTGAAGTACAAAACAGTTTGAAGTCAGTAAAAATCATAAGACAATGGAATTTTTTCTGTGGCAAGAGCTATCGAACTTTTAAGTGTGAAACTCAGGTTTGTCTTTTGGTTATAACAAAGTAGTGAAATGTCTACACAGGCTGTGCCTATGTGCAGGACCAGCACACTTCAATCATGAACTCATTGCCTGGCTCAAGAACTCTGGGGCTTCTCATGAGCGCAGGTGGGATAACTGCTGGTTTGAGACAAGGAACTGACTGGGAACAGGGTGATTGACTGTGCAGACAGACACCTTCTCAGCAAAATATTTGATTAATTGTTACAAGAGCTCCTCTCTAGGTGGGAAAGTCAGAGTGATCTGAAGAGTCTTTCCAGGTAGTTCCTGCTCTTCCTGAGTCTATTCTTGTGCTTGAACATTTTAACATCCCAGGTGGCCAATTGGACCTTTCCTCCCACAGGCTACACTAGAGGTTCATGTTGCAAAATGAAGCATATGTACATAGATAAGATGCTTCTAAATGGTCAGTAGAAACTCTTCTTGCAGATGCAGAAATGGCCAAATAAAAAAGTTTTTGTCTGTAGTTACAATGATCTGCAGCAGTGGATTCAGCATGTGCTGGAGTGGTCATTTAGGACCATGGACCAGCTGGATTTCCAGAATTCAGGAAAGCAGTGGTTCAGGGAGTCTCACACAATCTAGTCAAAGATTCTTGCAAGAGAGACTCTCCTTGCCACCTGGACAGCAACCAGACATCCTGTTCAAGAGTTCAATCCCACTCATTAGTCCTATGCCAAGATCCCAGAAGGCTGGTTAGATTTTTTTAACAAACACTATGTCCATGACTGCCTATGTAATGTTACCCCAGGAACTCCCAGACCATTTAAATGTGCTGTCCAGGCAGTCCTGAGATTAATCTTTGTGCCCTGATAAATGCTTCACAGTCCTGACTTGAGCTGAAATTTAAGGAGTCTGAGCTCAGTAGAGACTCATCTGTAGGTTGCCTGGAAGTAATGAATTCCAGTTTTGTGAAACCTGTTTCCAACTTCAGCTTTGGCTGTTGATAGTAAAAAAAAATTTCATCTGAAAAATACTAAACGATTCTAATCACAACAGAAGTGGAACTAGAATCTCTTCCAATATCTCTATCAAGTGTTGTCAAACATAACATGTTCTCACAAAAATGTCAGTTTTTTTTAGTAGTTGCCAGACATCTCAAACAGTGAGCATTTTTAAAACTGGGGATTTCGTGGAAAACTTGGAGTGAGGAGTTCGTGAACATCTTAGAGGCAACAGTAGAAGACATTTCATGGAACAGAATTGTTTGAACTTATTCTTTACTGACAGTTTAGGTGTGTCTCTTTTAATTTTTTGTGTTAAAATTTATATGACACCCACTTACTAGAATTTTCTAAATTACCATATAAGAAGCTGTACAATTTTTTGTAACAGGTTACTGGACCAGTTGATCTAAAGTCCATTCCCTCCCCTCTTGGTTTGGATTGGAAAAGATGCAGAGATGGTGATTCATGTCTTAGATGATCATTTTGATTATCCTTATTTCAGTAGGAAAGATAAAATTGGCTACATTCAGCATGCTTCAGCTTTAACCTTAAAAAACACCTGTATGACAAAGGTAATTACATATACATATGACCAACCACTGATGTGCACTAGTAAACAAACTGTGTAATAAGTTATTGAAGTATGCTTGTCTTGTTGACATTAACTAGAAATTAAGGAATTTCCACAATCTTGTTTCACTGCTGGAGGATGGAGGTTGTACAGTTATGTTTTGTTTTGTTTTCTCAGTTCTGTTTCCTGTAGAGAAACAATTTCAAGCGGTTTGATTTAGGTTTTATTAAGAATTTGTTGAACTACTTCTCACTTGTGTCACAACAAAACAGAATTAGTGGCTATAATGTAGATACCATTTTTTCTCCCAAGAAATTTTTATGCTGTTCAATGTCTATTTGTTCCTTTTGTTTAGTTCTTTGTGTAAATAAAGTTAGCAGCTAACACATACAAGAAACAATTTCCCTCTCTGCTATGTTCGTTGTTTTTTCAATAGGATCTTGGACTATAAATTCCCTTCAGATCTTGGCAGAAACTTCAAGCTCTAAAAACTCCAATTAATGTTGAATATTATGCCAGAAGGGAAGAATAAGGCCACGGGGTGCTTTGCATTCCCCTACTCCCTCTGTCCTTGAGCTGTTTCTGGTACCACAATTGTATCTGTGTGAGGTGGTGGGAGTAAGTCTTATCCAGCAAATATCTGGTGCAAAAGAACTCCTGGAACTGAAAATACTGGATTATTCCTTCACCCATTTATAGACATTTATACAGATGTTGGCTGGTCTTTTCTGGCTTTGAAAACATCAAGCTTGTCACAGCTCAACTTTAAAATGAAGAAATAAAACTGTTAGATTGGATTGTGAAGATGAAAAGATTTCCTATCTAAAACTTCAGAAATCAGAGAGCATTTCCTGTTTCCACAAAGTCAGCATTTCTGTCATTATAACTGCCAGGAATAAGTTCCTTTCAGGCCCAAAGGAAAAATGCTGTACAGCTCAGTGTGCCTGTCTAAGGAGGGAACCTGTCTCAAATAATTTGCTCAGCTGCAGGCTTTGTGTGAGACTTTAAGTAAATGAGCTTTGCTTCTGAAAAAAAAAAAAAGGATAATAATAAAAGCCTTTCTGCATCTTCTTTTTTCCCCCTAAGTTAGAGGATGCAGAGCTTATTAAGAAAGACACAAGACATGATCTTTCTCTAAGCTTAAAGAGTAGGAAGTAGCAGAGGGTCAGTGTCCACCAGAACTACAGCCTTGGAATTTGCCCTCTGTATACTTATTTTCCTGGCTGTGTGATGAATTCAAATAGGGACACTGTAGGAAGCTGTTTTCCAATTCTCTTTGCATGTTGACTCAAGTAATGCTGCTTCCAAGTTTATACCTCTTGGGGGACAGGATTTTCTGAGAGCCTGGGTTTATTGTGCCTGTGTCCAGTGGTGATAGAGCATGATGAATGGAAAACTAAGAGGGTCATGATGTTTTTCAGCTGTTTCCTTTTATATGAATGTCTTAAACTATTACTAGTCCATACTCTTAAAATAAAATACAGGTGAGGTCTTTGGGAAAGGTTTGTTTTTATCTATCTATGTTATTTTTTATTTTAGTATGTCAGGTTTTGTCACAGTTCAATGAGAAAAAAAGGTGAACAAAGTGTGTTTTTTCATTTAAATTTGCTTGCCTTTTGCACATAAGCAATTGTGGGTTTGTTACTTTAAAAGAAATCTGAAAATAGTGTTTTAGGTTGCAAGGTGGTAATTTATTTCTATCCTAAAAATGGGGTTTCTGAGTAATAACTCTACAATTCTACATCGATACACAAGTAAAGGTTTGCTCTAAGCCACTCATTGTTGGTTTTTGAAGGCTGTTCATGGCTGACCATAGAATAAATATATGTACACCTAAATTGTTCCCTACCTGGAAAGAAGCTCCCAGTCAAGTTGCACAGTCCACTGTGAGAAAGAACAAGGTGGTAACTATTTTGCTGATCTGTTTGACACTGCTTGCTTTGGCTTCCCCCGCTCCAAGATATGTGGTGCTACCACCTACTTTTCAGTTGTGCCAGCAATTCTCATGCTTTGCCCTGTGCCAGTTTATCCCACTAAACCTGCAGAAATTTAATCTGGGTTTTTCTGCAGGGCTTCTGAGCTGAATCTGTTCATAGGGGCTTCCAGCAGCTGCCAGATCTGTCAGGTTAAGTCGTGGCTGAGCATGGCTGACAATGAGAAAATAGAAAAAAAGAAGGATAAGGAGTGAAAAGTCAGAAAAACCTCCTGACTCCTGTTTTTAAGGGTGATTGACTGACTTGTCTTGTGCTGTGACAGCCCCCAGTAAGAGGAGTCAACAAACTCAAGCAATGAACTCTCATCTTCCATAGTACACAAGAGTCACTGGAGGGGGGAGCATGTTCTAGAGATTATTTGTGAAAATAGTGACCGATTTCAGTGCTCTGGAACACATCAGAGGGACAATCCTCCCATCACTGAGTACTTCATGCATCTGGAGCAATCAGCCTCAAAAAATTAGCCTTCGCAATGCTTTCCCTAAAGTTATCTTCTTTGGTCTCTCCCTTTCTTGCCATTGCTGCCTCTGGTGGAGAATGTCTTGTGTTCTGGACCCTTCAAGGCAGCTGGGCTCTTCTGACTGCTGTGAGCCAGAGAATCTGCCAATTTATTGTTAACCCTCCCTGTGTCATGGAAGAGGTACAGAGTCTGCTCTTTCACATGCTAGAAATGATAGTCCAGTTGCCCTTTTAAACTGTCCCTTGGTGCTGCTCTAGACAAGGGAACCATAATAATTTTCCCATTTTTCCACTATACCTTTAAAAAAAAATTATAATGAAATTTCTTCTGGCTCCCACTCCCTTCCAGCTTTCAAAACATTAAAACTAAAGAGCTTTAATTGGGTGACACAAGTTAAAATTCACAGGGCCATAGGGGATAATCTGAGCAAGAGTGTAACTTCTTCCCAATATCTTTTAAGCAGTGCTTTTACATTAACCCCCTTGTCTTAATGCCACTTGAATAGACAAAAAAAAATATATCTGATTGCACAACTAACTGCAATAGAAGTGTGGTTGCAATTTAACTATTTTAAAGACCCTGCTGTCACCAGGCCCCTACCAGTGCTTCTGAAATGCTTCTTTTTCTCTCTTCTTGTCTCTTCTGCATCTTAAGACCAGGATTATAGGCAGCATCTAAATATTTTTTTTAATTGAGAAAAGAGTTTGTTGCATTAAATGGCACAATCACGGCCATGTTTAATAAAGACCATACAGTCTCAGTGCATGCCTTGTTTGAACAATCCTAATGGCTTTTTTTGTTTGCTTACCAACATATTCCCTTACTGTTTTACAACTCTGAATCAGCAGTTTATTTGATCTTTTGTTGCCTTTTCTTCTCTTCTATAACTGTATTACTTAAAGGTCTTCATGATCTACCCATGTGCGTGTGTATGCAAATGAGTTTTTTATGCATATACATAAAATGCTGCCTTAAACTGAAAGAGCAACATTAAAATCCCTCTGCTCTGGAATAGTGTCATTCCTGTTCACTGCAGCTCCTATAAATACATGGACCTTGTATTTCTGGCCTGTCTCCAACATCTCCATTCTCCTCCTCTGCCAGTTCTAAGATTTGGCCTTTTGCTGCATCCTGTGCTGGGGGTGGAATTCCCAAACTTTTCGGGTCCTTGTTTTCCAACTTTCACTTTTGACTTTTGATTTAATTTATATTTTTTGAGTCATGTGATGCATTAGCAATTCTCAAACATCAAGTACAGAGACAATAAGTACTGTTATGATGTTATGTTCTGCTTTCTGTTTTAAATAAAATGTTTTAACACTCTGGTAGCCTCTAGTTCTGAAGGTCACCTAGTACTTTTTGTTACTATATCAAGGAATTGTAGGTTGGTTCATGGTAAAAAAACAACCTAATTTATAAAATCCAGAGGTATGTGGAAGAACAGTTAATTTAAAACAACTGGAGAGGAAAAGTGTGAAGGCAGCTTGTCTGCTTAGGTTTGTGTAGGTCAGGTGCTCAGTGCTGACTGAGACAGGGTTATACGGAGGGTGACAGTATCAAATAAACACAGTCTCAAAGGTAAGCAGAGCTAGTTGTCTGTGCATAGGGATCAGAAAATGAACAGATTTGGACATGAAATGTGCTTAAATATTTTACCATTGTCTTCATATACAGTCAGAGAAGAGGAGGAGAAGTAAGATTCTGCCTTGCTTGTACTGCTACTACTGTTGCACAGAGTGTGAGCTCTGAGTGCATTGATCTGTCTTCATGAGCTGTTTTGAAGTGTTGCTCAGTGAATAACTGAAGCAAAGGGAGACTGGCTGACCCAGACAGCCAAAGGCAACCTACACAGCAGGCTCCACAACCCTGAATCAGGGATCAGACGTTTTTCAAATGATAAAAGACAGGTAGCCTTCTCAGGGTGGGAATGGGGAAATTCAGGGTCCTGAGGGGAGAGATGGTTGTTGCAGCTCTATAGTCAGTACAGACAGATCTGTATCTAACTGGGACTTCTGCTATGAGTGGTTGAGAGAAGATGAAGCTGATTTGGAGCTGCTGAAATGGGTTTACCAAGGGGCAAGCCATGCTTGACCAATCTGACTGCCCTCTGTGATAAAAGGACTAGCTTTGCGATGAGAGGAGAGCAGTGCGTGTCACTTACCTGGACTTTAATAATGTTTTCAGCAGTGTCTCCCATAGTACTTTTGTGTCCAAGATGGGACATCAAATCTGGATGGTTGGATCACCAGGTATGTTGCTAACTGGTTGGAGGTTTGGGCTCAGAGGGTAGTGGTTAAGGAGCCGTACTCAGCCTGGAGCCTGCGATACGTGGAGCACTTCAGCAATGTGTGCTGTGTTACATCTTTGAAACTGAGAGAGTGGGGTTGTTCAGCCTGGAGCAAAGGCAGCTTTAGGGGGACTAAATAGCAGGCTTCCAGTTAGGAGGTTATTGAGAAGATGCAGTCAGTCTCTACAGTGGAGCATGGCAGAAGGATGGGTGACAGTGAACATCAGTAAAGGAGAAATATTTTTTTCACTGTGATGACAGTCAAGTGTGGAGCAGGTTGCCCAGTGGAGCTGTACAATTTTCCTCCTTGGAGGTTTTTGTGCTTTAACCAGACACAGCACTGAACAGGCTGGTCTAATTCCATTGGCGATCGTGCTATGAGCAGGAGACTGGACTAGATACCCCAAGATCCCTAACATCCTCAATTATCCTAGGAATCTCTGTGCCTAATGTCTAGGCGCACAGCTGATTGTCCAACTGGCCAGACCAACTGGCTTTGTGTTGACAGTAGGAGAACAAACTGCACCTGACATGGTAATTCTGTAGTGGCAACCTTCCTGTCAAAATATTGTTAGCAACTTTATTGTAAAAAAAACATGGGTTCATATCACATTGTATTTTCTGCCACACATAAAAAAATAGGCTTTGATTTAGTAGTATTAATGGCAACTATAACACAGTACACCCACTTGCCAACATAAGGTTTCCAAGTTGCCTGTCCTCAGCATTTCACATTGGTTATATCTTGAACTACATTGCATCTTGCATCCCACCTTTTATGGGAGGGTTTACACTTTGGTATTTAGATTCCTGCAGCTTTCAAAATGTGCTGAAGGGCTGAACATGAGCAAATTGATGTTGATGCTGAATATTTTTCTACAGACAGGTAAGAATTCCTATGCTTTTCTCATCTTTTTATCCCATCTTATTCCCAAGGATGTCTATGTTCTGACCATGAGAGATGGTGATTTGACTGTTTTTTTTCACCTGCAGTAAATTTACTAAAGAGAAGGAGAGAGACCATTTTGCCACAGTCTTCAAAATGTCTTCAGTGAGAGATATGGCTTTGAATGTCTGGAAAAGATGGAATTTATTTACCAAAATGCATTTGAGTTCATGCCTTTTTGGGGGGAAGACACACATTTTCCAAAGATAATTTAAACTTGACAGAACTTTTGCCAAATCCTGTCCTTGAGATGAAACATATGGAGAAACGTCTTACAGGGTGTCCTGATAGAGTCCCAAGGGAGGACCTGAGCCATGCAGCCGTGGGCCAAGGTGCACACATACACAGTACACAGCTGAAAGGCAAGCACTTACCTAGCCTGAAAATACAGATGTGTTTGCACTTGGGTATTCTCATGAGTTGCTTGTCATCTTAGAGAACTTGCTCTCTCATGGATCTAGCCCTAGCTATTTTGTTCCTGAGAAGCCTGCTGCAGGACAAGGATTTTGAAGACCAGTATCTTGAACCCCTGATGATGCATATAGACAAGACTTTCTTCTTGCCATTGTGGTGAAGGAGTGATAAGTTTTACCCAGGTCTCCACAAGACCAAAGAAAGTTGTAGCCCCAAGCCACTGTCTGTTTTCTATTGTCTCTTCCTTGCATTCTTAGACACTGAAGACAGATGAAATTTAGCGCACAGATTTTGTTGCATCTTAGTTCATCTGTTCAAGCTCTCCCTGCTAAAAGCTCTGGTGACTTTGTATTTATTCTGCACTTGCCCCATTTTCAAAGTAAGGTGTTTTGTGTCATTCTTAGTTCATGTTAAACTTATCTGCATTGAGTACTAAAGCAAAAACCATAGGTCTCTGTAAATTCACACTTTTCTTTGTGTATAGTTATATCCTTGCAAATCCCATCTATGCATAAGGTTTGTCTCTTAATGGAAATATATTTCACTGTTACCAGAATTCAGTCTTTCCTGGCTGAGAATAAAACTCAGTATAATACATAATTTTTCTTTTCTTTCTTCTTGAAGCTGTGTTCTGATGTTGGACATATTGTCAATTTTTCTGGCGCTATTCCCTCACCAGTGCTGCACATGACTTTGGATGAGTAAGAATGTAAATCTTCAGAATATTCATTCCAACTAGAAAATGAGGCATAAACCCCTTCTTTTTTCTTTTTTCCCTCCTTATGAAAAATAAGGGTAATGTGAGGCTATCTCAGCCTATATTCTTCCTTAGATCTTGAATCAGGCCCAGAAATGTGTCTGGTTTTTCTACATCTGCACTACAAATCCTGAGGCTTGCTATAATGGTGCTATCAATCTTTCCTATGACAACATGGAGGAGGAAAAAACTGCTTTTTGTCTTTCTGAGCTTTTATAAATTAGGTGGGTTTTTTTCTTTTTTCTTTTTTTTTTCCCCCCCCAAGGATTACTCTTGAATTTATTTGTGTGGTAACCAAAAAAATCATTTTTTTTCTGCTGGAATTCTCTCTCACATTTCATATCCTCAAAGGCCAAAGGGTTGAATAGCTGATCTTGTTTGACCTGGTCATTGCTCCAGATCACTAAATTTCCTCAACACCCCAGAACTTCATTTTACCTCAATCTCTTCCTTCCTTAACAAGTTCCATTATATGCTATAAACAGAAGCTTCAGAGAGGAGTTTTCAGCCTGCCTTTAGCAGGATGACTACTGATTTAGGCCTGAAGAAAAACTTGTGTGCTTGAAAGTCTGTCTTTTTCTGTTGTTTATTTATATTTTTCAACTCTGGCAATGTTGGTTGGTTTAACAATAGAGCTTTTTTCTCCTGCTACGAGTTTTGTCTCTCTTATGGCTAATACGATGGTTAAGTAACAATATTGACTCCAGTGTTAGGAGTAGCTCTGGGAACCGAACGGATGGCAAAGTGATGCAGCAGGCAGGTGTTATTTTGTACTTCAGAGAAATGTGGGAAACCAACATCCTTCGTAACTTGTGCAAGAAAAAGATTTGCAGAACTTATGAGACTTGTCAATGAAACTAAAGAAAATCAGTTCTCATTGCAAAGAAATAAAACTTATTTATTGCAATCTACTATCTGCTTTTTTGTAGACTGCAAGACTCAAACTTCAAATGAAATACAAAAAATGTTCCATTACTCAGTTTTCTCTTTCTTTAGAGCACACTGGAAAACAAGCATGTTGTCAGAGGCCCTTTTTGTAAGGTTACTAGGAAATAAAAACTGACCTAGTCCCTGGTGTACTGTGCTGTCTACAAACAGAACAAAAATACTTTTATTTTCCCCCACAAAGTTGGCTGTGTAAACACAGGAGGTAATGGTTGCATTCAGACAAATAGAAAATTCACCCAAACGTCACTACTGTACTTGGTAGCAGAAACAGAACAGTCTCTACCTACCAACCACCAGCCTTAGTAGCCCGTACCTGGTACAGAGCCTCAAAGGCAGTTCTGTACCCCACTGTGGCAAATGCTGCACTTGAAGCAGCTGCCTCATTACCTGCCTAGGACAACTGCCTGCCCTTTGCCAGACCTCTTGCATTTCTGCAGTGGTTTGCATTTTACAAACACTCTTAAGGGTGTTTTATAAATGTCTCTATCTTGGGAAGACACAGAAAGGGTGCGCGTGTGAAACTTAAAGCGTTGCAAGCTGTTACCACTGTCTCGAATCCCATCAGGAGCTTGATTTTTCGAAATGAGGGAATGTTCTTACTCTCACTGAAACATCCACAGAAAAAGGGCATGGGGTGGAGTAGATGGAGGACTGGAGAGGGACATGTGTTTATGTTTCTAATTTTGACCTGATTCATTTAGCATATGTAGTTATTCCATCAGTTTTGTACATTCTGATTTACTGCCCTGAACTGTTCAGCTCTTAAGTAAAAGAACTTCATAATCTCATAGACCTGGACCATGAGTAGAAAAAAGTTAAAGAGAATGAAAGAACTGTAACTTCTAAGCTTTATTAGACGTATATTTATTGCACTGTACATACACAACACGCTTGCAACAAATGTGGGTAGAGCCCTTCCCAAATCTTCGTTCGTGAAGCCCAACCATGATGATGAGATGTATATTTATTGAACTATACATACACAGTGTGAGAAGAACCCTGATGTTGCTGCTCATTACAACACTGCTGAGGCAGCCTCCCATCCCTGTGCTTGTTCAAGCCGGCTTTTGCCCCTTGTGAATTTAAATGAGAAGTGTGCAGGGATGGGACCTGTCTATATGTACATACATGCATGTACTCAGGAAGATTATTGTAAATCAGAGTCTCTACCACTGTGGGGGTCTCACCAGAGAGCCAAGGCTGCTGTCCCAGGAATCAGAGAGCAGAGGCTGATCTTGGCAGCAATGGGTTGGTGAGCAGAAAGATTACACAGTACCATTTTCTTTTTTCCCCCCTGACTCAGTTGCTTGGATTTCATCAGCAGGTTCTTCAAAAGCAGCTGGCAATCTGTATTTCAAGTATCTAATTTATTTCCTCCTTAACACAAAATTTTTGGCTGTCTTCACTGCAGAATAGATTGGATTTCAAGTTCCCTCTTACCAAACCTGGGAGCAGCTGTGATGCTGAGTTTCTCTCCCATCTTAACTTCTTCACTTGGCATGGTTCATGCTCAGCACTAGTTTCCAGTAAAAGAGGGGTCCCACTCCTAGTCCCAGTAGTACTCTGAATTCCCAGTGCACTCTGATTTCCCAGTGTATTTCCATATATCATCTCAAGTTTTAACTCTCTCTTTGTCAGGCTCGTTTTATCATTCTTATATCAGTTTTCTTCAACTGAACTTCTTTTTGAGGAAGCAAACATTCCTAGATTTTTTTTATTTTTTTTTTTCTACTTTTAGACTTCAAAAATATTGAAAATTAAGAGTGAAATTGTATAGATTGTGGGAAGCAGAAAACTGGGCAGGGCACTTTCAAGCCCTGTGGATGCTTTAAATGTTCTGATAGTGCTTAACAGGCTTTGTAGGATATCAGCACACAGCAAAGTCAGAAGTACACCTGAGTAGCTTTGGCTCTTTAGGGATCTCAGTGAGGTCTCTTTTGCTTTCAATAGTTTTTTTCCTTTAGCATCAGAAGATGTGATGCCTGTGTGTTTTGGCCTTTTTTTTTGTTTGTTTGTTTTTAATGGATCTGCAGCGCACCCCCATCATTTTCTGCAGTTTATCTTCCTGCCTTTTGCAGCACCCTGATGATTTTAATTTCATTTGAAAATTAAATGCATAATCCAGAGCCCACAAATGAATTTACAGGTTTTCTGAATGTTCAAAACCGAGATGAGTCTGAGTCAGATGTAATTCCTTTTGATGTTAAGGGGTGCCGAATATTTCTAACCTGAAAAGAATAAACATCAGAGTGCTCAACTTTGCATTTTCACAAATTAGCTTCATGGTGCACAATGCCAAGCTGGAATCATTGACTCCACTTGTCATATGGACTGCCCTCTGAAGGTAATGAGTTTACATCAGCAAGGACATATTTCCTAGCTAAGGGACCACCCTTAAATTATGAATAGAAGAAAAACACTCCCAAAGCTGAACAACCACTATGTATGTTACGGGATAATATCAGTAGTCCAGTCACATACACAGTATCTTAGTCTTTAAGTGCTTGTGAGGAACTGGATTTTTTAATTGTCTTAAGACATTGCTACTACAGCGAGCCATGAAAAGAAGCCAGGAGAGTGAAGAAAAAGGCTGAGGGGAGGAGGCCATAGCCCACAACCTGTTAACTTTGTGAAGGTCTGAGGCAGGGGAGTGCTTCTCTAGGTGTGTGATGCCTATCTAAAGAAGGCCAGCACCAACTCTCTGGGCTTTGATGCTTATCTCCTATGAGCCAGGCTGTGTCAAAAGGGGCCCTTTATGCAAACACCCATCAATAATGCCTCTCTTTTACCAAAGCATCCCCATGCCCCAAGCCTAAATGACTGCAAAAAACCAGTGCCTCCAGCTTCTGCAAAAACAGCCTGTCTCTGGGAAAACAACATCACACACACACACACACATGGGGAGGCACCAGGAGGGTTTCTGAAGGTATATAAACCCCTTGAACTTTATGTTTCCTGGGCATCTTTCCCCCCACCCCCCAACAGATCAAGTTTTCTGGAGACCTTTGTGTGGTGACTGTAAAACACTTACTTTTTCATTCTCGTCCCTTCTCTCTTTTCCCTTTAACTCTTATTCTTTTCTCTCTCTCTTTATCTCTTTTCCCTTACACATATTACAGCCAAAATGGCTAAATTCTTCTTTTTCTTTGCAATAACTTTATGCTTTGTATTGCCATATTACTATTGATAATAACAAGGAAAGCGGCTACATACCCGTTTGCCTCTGCAACCAAATTGTTCTAAAATAAATCATATATATATATCTGCAAACCCTGATCATGTAGTATTGATTTACTTCAATTCAGTTATTCTTGTCTGGCAGGGCGTGTCTTAACAGTGCTTAACAAAATTTTAGCTGCTAAATGAGTTTATCAAAAGATTGGTTCTCATATACTGTAGGGTTTTTTTGACCCTGCTTTGGTGAAAGGAAGCCTTGAAGTGTAGGTAACGGATATCATAAGTACTTTTCAAAGTGTTTAACTATTGTAGACTGTTGGAATATGCTCATCCCTTAGCATGAGGGATCAGTAGATATATTAGGTACCTACTGCTCCCCACATCAGCTTTCAAATGACTGTCATAATCACAAAGATGGAGAACAAGAATTTAGAAAAATATGAATAGTATGTCTTAAGGTGTAGGCTTAAGGTGGGGCTTTTGTTTGTTTGTTTATGTTATTCTCTTTTTCTTCTAGTTTCTCTTTTCCTCTCTCTTCCTACCTGTGTTTCAGATGTAAGGATGAGTAAAAGGGAGCACTGGCTCAATCAGTATTAGCTATTATGGTTTTGGCTGAGGAATGTAATACAAGTTGGAAATGCTTTCATTATTTTTTCCAAGAAATCACTAGCATATTTTCTAGGTCATGTTACTGATGCCAAAGTCAGCAGTGAACAATGCCATATGTTTAAAAAATACCCCTAATCAAATAGCACATGTTTGCAATGTATTCATTCTATGCTCTTTTGCCCAGGTAATGCTCATTAATTTTTTTTCACTCTTACTGTGCTTATCATTATCAAAGAACTGATCTGACTTTCTACTATGCAGTGTTTTTGGGTGTGCTACAGGACTGTCTCAGTCCTTTTATTAACAGTCCCCTAGGTAAGTATTTCTTATCCCTTCTCATTTTTGTTTCTCTTCTCCCATTTCATAGAGTTAATAATTCACTAGTGGTGTACAGCATCAATGTAATGTGTTAAAGATATTCTCGGAGGCAAAAGTCCCAGCAGTTTTTCAATAAGCACAGATGTGTTTATTTTCCAGGGAGGTAAAACTGAAGCTTTGTCTGAGCTCTGTTGATTCTGCTTCTCATCACACTCTTTCTACACCCTAATTTGCAACTTCCAGAGGAGC
This sequence comes from Manacus vitellinus, assembly GCF_001715985.3. NCBI lineage: Eukaryota > Metazoa > Chordata > Aves > Passeriformes > Pipridae > Manacus > Manacus vitellinus. The sequence goes on along the minus strand of NW_021938789.1, from coordinate 4,208,180 downwards.
ACAGCATGGGTGTGAGTCAACAGCAGGCGAGGACATGGCTTGCTTAGCTCTGGCTTGTCACACAAATATTTAGGGCATGCATTTCTGTATATTTTGTGAAGCTGAAAACATTCAGTGTTTATAATTCCCAAATATATACTTCTATTTAGTGAAGTCTTGTGAATTGAAGGTTGAGAGGATGGATCACATTTTAAAGGAGTCCTTTAAATGTCCTTTTAGTCAACAGCAAATATGGATTTTCTTTCTTTTATTTTTTTTTTCCTCCTGTACTCTTGGATACAAGTAAAATTAGGTTATAAAAGGAGATAAAGAAATAGCTCTAATAGCCGTACAGAGCTTAGCAGTTGAGCTGCTAGCTCCAAGGAGATCTTTGAGTTGATAATTGCTAGAATTGTTTACATGTCATCTTAAACAGCAGTCAGTGCTGAAAACAAGATGCCAACCTGGATGGCGCCATTGTGTGACACAGCACGGCTGCATTCTACGCTTGTCACACCTCTGCCTCTCAATTGCCTGGTGATAAACCTTTCTACTCACACAGGAAGAATTGCTTTCAGGGTTTTCCTGTTTTGCCTTGGGTTGTAACTGAAACATTTTAGTGCAGTTGAGTTTGGTAGGAATGGTGCAATTTGTTACTGAAAGAAAAATCATCTCTTACGAGGTCAGACTGAGAGACTTAGGCCCGTGCAGCCTTGGGAAGAGATGACAGAGGAGACATCATTCATGCCTATAAGTATCTGAAAGGAAGGTATCCAGAGGATGGAACCAGGCTCTTCTCGGTGGTTCCAAGCAATAGGACAAGAGGCAATGGCTCAGGAAGTTCCACCCGCACATGAGGAAGAACTTACTGTGTGGGTGACCCCAAGCATTGGCACGGGTTGCCCAGAGAGTTTGTGGAGTCTCCCTCACTGCAGTAATTCAAGAACTGTCTAGATGCAATTCTGTGCAATGTGCTCTAAGATACCCCTGCTTGAGCAGAGTGGTCGGACCAGATGACCCACTGTGGTCCCTTCTAACCTGAACCATTCTGTGATTCTGTGAAAGGAACAGGTTTTTTTCAATTAATAGTGTCATTGAAGTTGTTATTTGTGTCTCTTTAGAAAGCCGTCAGGGGAGTAAGGACAAACACTCGAGAAAATTAGGCTTTCCCTCCCTTTTTCTTTTTTTTTTTGGTGGTGCTTACAACTTTTCCTAGAACCACTTAGTAGGTTGGACAATGAAAAGGTGAGTTTGATTTTGGAAAGAGAGGATTAGTAGGAAGGCTGGTATTTAAATTGGGAAGCATGCTGTCATAAGAGCACGCAATGCACAAGACATGCTGGGATCCAAACCTTGAGAAAGCTCACAGTCCTAGTTACAGACTGTGTGTACCCAAATGGATAGTGACTTCTACCCGTTTTTAGTTGGCCTCCAAGGAATAAAGTATTAAGCAGCAAAAAGAGAACTGCTCTGAAAGAGCCTTCCTGTTAGTTCTTATTTCTGTTCTTCAGTAATTAGACGCTGTTCCAGCTCTCGCTGAATCCCACAAGAGTCTTAGCTAACAGATCATTCTTCACATTGCAAACAGAAATGTCATCGTAAACGAAAAGAATGAAGCCAGAGCAAAACAACCTCTCTCCCTCCTGAAAACTGGAGTCCAATAATCATATGTTTGTTCCTAGTCACCTGTTTTCTTCAAGGGAAGGAGGGGGACATGGGCTGTCTGAGAAGAAATCCTGTGAATTAGAGTTAGTCATAAGGAGGGAGATGAGTGAAATTTCCATAAGAAAGAAGTTTGCTTAGCAGCTAGTGAGGTCTCCTTAGAAGCAGTGCCATTGAAACAGCAACATAATTATAGGTTAAGCATCCTGAAATAACATTCACAACTTTTTTTCTTAGTTCAGCAAATGTGATGTGAGGATTGTGAAGAGGAGTTAAATTAAATACCTTCTGAAAACCCAAAGTGAGCTGTTTCCTTCCTAGATATTATTCTTTAATAACAGCATGCCTGCCATCTAGGAGAATGATATTCAATGATGCTACTAATACAGTCATAAATGGTGCATATTTGTGTTAAAATCATATTCACCAAGGCAGAGATCTGATGTGTTTTGCAATATACTATCTGAACCTGTCATTTTTGAAATGATATGTTAGACTGAGGAGACAGCAAAAGAAAATCTATTCGTGTACTTATTTTTTGTGGAGAAACACTCTCCTAAGTTCTCCTTCTCTGAAGGAGTGGGACTATGTGGCCTCACTTTCCTGGTCATGGTGATGTCAGGGTGGCTCATTCCCCTGTACTTGAGGATGGAAATAAAATAGCATCTGACACTGTAAATTTATTCAACAAGAGAAGGATCCTCTTCAGTATCTTCAGGCAGTTGAATTCCTGTCACCAAAGAATATTTAAAGTTAATTTGTTCTCAATTCTTAAATCCCTCTACTTGCTCCTTCGAAAGAAAACTTGCAAGTAGACTTCTTTCTTTAATTTTTTTGCCATGGAGCATCAGAATGCAAGTTATGTGAATCAACATGAAGACTGTCATACTTCCACATCAGCTTAAATTTAAAATGGGTTGGAATAACCTTTCAGGGTTTGCATGCTTATCTGAAGCTTTTTCAGATTTTCTTAGAAGTTAGGTTTTGTATCTGAAGAGAAAAAGTGCTCACAGTTCTTCAGAGCTTGCTGCAGCTTGATGTGTTGGTGGAGATACCTTTTATTCTCCTACTTCAAATTACAACATCCCCATCAGATCTCTATGTCTGCATGTACATGTGTGAGTGGGGAATGAGCCAAATGTTTCGCAGTCTCAGCAACTAAATTTAAGATGTGCTTGTTTGTACAGCTGAACATTGGCTCCAGAAGGGATATCAAGTATGAGAAGTTGGGGGGTTACTGGTTTTCTTACTAGTAACTAGTAACAGCTTTCTCATCACCACCCCAAATGCCCTGCAAGGGTGGTGGGAGTAAGCTTGCACTGTGCATGGGTTGTCATACATCTGTTTTGGGAGAGAAATAAGTCATTTCAGTTATTGTCATTCTGGAACTATCTCTAAGCATTTGATTAAATTAAAAAGAGCTTTCCTTAAACAAGTCTGTTATTTCTGTGACTTTTTGTGTCTGGATCCAGGCTGAGGTGTGTGGCAGATGTAATTGCTTGGCATTACAGCTAGCTAGGAGCTCCCACTTTTATTCTCTGTCCCTAAAAAAACTCCAAAAAAAACCAACCCCCAAATCCACAAACCAACAAACACCCAACCCCCCCAAATCCTCTATTTTCTCAAATGATCTTGGATACCTCAAACCATAGATTCATATTCATGTACTTGATATAAAGCTCAGCTTCCTTATATTCCCAGCACTAAAAGTCATGGTTAATTGTGGCTGGTCACCTGCTCATCGTGTTACCCATATCCAAACTAACTACATGTGTTTTTCCTCTCAGTGTGAGGCTGTGCAGCATGTTGTCTTTGTGAAGTGGGATATTGAATTCCCACAGGAGAAGTTAGATACTACTTGATGAAATCTTACTTTTATATGAAGAAGACCCATTCAGCACCCTGTAATATTCTACTTGTGCATTAATTTTCACAAGTTTGGCCAAAACACTTCAGTAATTTTTAAGAACGCCTGCACCGATTTTTGTCTTTTATTTAATAACTTGTAATAATCACTTGCATATAGAGTCAAGTTGTTACCTTTTAATCTAGAAAATGCTTCTCTCTTATTTGTGATCTATTTAAGAATGCTTTCATATTTCAGTGTTGGACGATACATGAACAGAGAGGTATGGTAAATATTTTTTTTTCCCAAATGTATTCATTATTCATAAGTTACTCACAGAACAGCCCAAGCGAACTAATTACAGGCTATGGGTACTTTGTAAATTATTGAACTAGACTATCTGTGGCATGCTATTGAAACAAACTCTTCAGTAAGTGTGACTGGAACTTCTGAATTCCATAATAACAAAGTCAGAAAAATACTAAATTCTAAACAGAGGATTTATGGTTTCAAATTTTATTTATATAAATTTATGCCATGCTTTGTAGACCTTATTTGGCCAAAGAGCTAGTTAGATCTTGCAAAAACATTTTATCTGCTATACCTGTTTGTGGAAAATACTGAAAATTCCCATATTTGTTTTTAATCTAATCGCAGTAAAAGTAAAACAAGGATATAAGAAACTCACTTTTATTCTTTAGGTGTGTTTTCAGAACAATAAAGTGTATTAAGTTTGTATTGTTCATCTGTTTTGTTATAGATAGAGTGTGTCTCTGGTGTGGGTTGATGTTTTCTAGACGTTTTTTGATGTTGTTTTTCACATGAATTTGTCACACACAGGATTTCAGTCTCTGTTATCCTGTTGAACAGACAGCAACCTACTGAACTATTTTATTTTAATACGTTGGCATTTCCCGCTGTTATGTTCTCAGTGGAAAAGTATCGGATAAAATTGGTATGGTTTGTCAGCCAGCTCAGGAGGGCAGCTGGGGCAATGCCTCGGAGGGCTTACCTGTCACTGGCTGTACTTGGATTTCATCCTTTGAAGCCAGCAGAGTTGTATGAAGTCTTGAAATTATTTTCATTTTGACTTTGAGAAGTCAGATTGCTTTACTTTCCGGAAGAAATTATTGAAACAACGCTGGTTTTCCTTCGTTATTGGACTGATTCCTGTGGATGCTGGTAAGAAACTTTATTCCAGCTGCCACACATCCCAGCTCAGTCAGAGAGCAGAAGAGCTCTGACAGGTGCCCCGTTGATAGTGTATATTTGTGCAGTACCTACAACCACTGCAGGGTTGGTGTTGTACGTTTCTCATGGCAGGATACAGCAAGAAACAAAACCAGGGATGGCTTTCAATTCAATAGAAGTGTTTCTGTGTGAGTTCAATGCAGTTTTGTGGAATCCATGATTCCTTTATATAACTAATTTTCGCCCTGCAATTGAAGTGCAGAAGGGGAGACTCTCCTAGGAGGTGTTGGGGATATGGGAAGCTTGATACTGGTTTACTTCAATGTTACAATTAAACTACGCACCCTACCCAGAAAAAAGGATGGTGAAAGCACAGATACACAACCCCAGCCTTTGATGCAAATATTCTCCTTTGTTAGGGAACCATACTCTCTGCAGTTACTAATTCTAGTTGCTGCAATTTTTTTTAATGCTGACAAAGTCTCAGGTTTCAATCTCTGTTACTTGAGCAGACTGACTGCAGCCAAACTGTTCCCAACTGGACATCACCGTGACACAGGGCAGAACCAAGCCTTCAGGGAGCTGAACAGAATTCTTTTTTCCACACTGAGAAATTATTTATCTCTGCTCCCTATGTTGTAGAGATAAAAAAGCCAGGCCCTTATTTTCTTAGTAAAGACAACATGCATTATTAAATAGAACATCCATTCGTATGCTATACTCTCTTATTTATTAATTTCAGTTTTGCAACATCCTATTCACACATATCCTTTAGGCAATTTTTTTTTCAGTGAGATGAGTAAAATTTGTTTTTTCACCATCTTTATCCATTATGGTAAAAGGCCAGCAAGTACATTTTACTTCTCTGAATGTAAACTTAGAAGAAATATTTGCTTGACTGATTTTATTATTTCCTCGGACTTATTTCAACTCCATTCCAAGTATGGATAAGTAATAAGATAATTGCATCAAAGTTCAAGTAATCAAATGTGTAAGAACAATCTGAAACACATATGCTCAATCTCAGTAATGTTTGCCATTAGAACTAACATCTTCCTTAACTATGCTGCTTCTCTTCCTCTGCCCTCAGCCCAGATATTATTATCTTGTTTTCTATCAGAACCTTGATCTTATTTTATTTTTGTCTATCTCTTAATATTTAATCAAAAGCCATTTCAGGAAGAGAGCCTTGTAGATTACCTGAGGGATGAACAAATAAAAGTTGTGGGAAGAATGTTCTCCCTACACACCTCGTGAGGATGCGGATTTGCGTGCAGCTGCTATTTTCAGTCTGGATACAGGAACATCGTTATCCCAAACTTAGAAGGGTGTTTGGCTTGAGCTCTCTCTGCAGGAAACGTGCTGCATTCCCATGTTTAGCACTGAATCTCTGACCTTTCATGCTTCAAGTTTCCTGTTGGACTGAGCAGGCTTTCTAGCCAGTGGAGGTTGACTCTGACCCTGTGTGCAGTTCGTTGGCACAGGCTATGTTTAATGCCACTTACAGATGTTTCCTTTACAAAGAAGAACAAATGCCCCAGGCTCCCCAGGTATTCCACTTTCCCTGCATACTGTCCTATCTGCTCCATGCTAGAGAAAATACTGGTTTAAGTGTTATGTTACATGGTTTAATCCTTTAGGAATGGGTGAAAAGACTTTTGATAACCCATTCCAGACCAACTCAAGAGAGTCATGAATAGGAAAAAGTTTTTTTTTCCTTCTTGGTTTCTCACTGCTTTCAGAACCCTTTGGGATTAAGGACAACATTTCCTTAAAAATCCAGGACTTATCTACAGCTCCGTTCCTCCTCTTTGTGCAGTTACGTTACCTTCTTCAGAAAGACTTGTTGAAGACTATAATCACTTAGTAGCATTTTTTAACTCCTTCATTTTCATTCTGCCAACCTTCCCCATTCAATATGTCAGTTCTGCATGTGGCATTTCTGCAATAGCAGCTGCAGTAGCCTTGTGGGCTTTGTGCTGTGAAGCACAGATGAGAAAACAGTTTTTTGAAAACTCAGCTCCTTATTTGAGGTGGTCATAACTGCTCAGGGTATGGGTGCAGCATATTTCCTCAAACGTGTAACAACTGTGAAAAAAAATTGCTTGTCTCTCACATATGGGGCAATTTGGTTGTACAGTCAGTGCAGAGAGTCTCTGAAGCATGAAAGTGAACTGACTGACAGCTTCTGCCAAATACTGATGGGGCAGCTAAGATGTTACCAGTCCTGGTTCTGAACAGCTCTGTAGTATTCAAGTTGGGGCAAGGTAAAGAAAGAAAGATTTTTCTGGCCAAGCCACTGAAAACTGACCCTGGATTGTAGAGTCATGGTGCTAAAATGGCACATCCTGTGGAGACAGAAGCCTTTTCAGTTTAGCAGGAGACAGCATGTTCTCAGTAAGCGAGACTAAATGATGCCCACATTAACAGAATCACAATTTTAGCTTACTGATGAAGTTGCTTCTACCTCTGTCAGAGTAAGCAGAATAAGACTGACTTCTTTGGAAAGTAGGAAAGGTAATGAATTTTTTTCTTTCCTCCCTCCTCTTCTCAATACAAAAGTGAACAGGAGACTGTCATCTTGGGGAAAAGCATGTAGCCAATGGCATTGAAGATGAGAAACAAATAAAAAGAGAAGACAGAAGTTAGAGCTACTTGTTTTGGTGCTTAGAGCACTGCTTCCTTTTATCCATGGTATGGGAAGGATGTGCATGAATGGCATGAGCATGTGATTAGATTAGACTTCTAAAAATAGTGTCCACATTTTCAGTCTGAAAATAGTTATACACTCTGTGTGTGTACATATACCTGTGAGCTATATAGCTGTGCTTTTATCTTTGTTAAAGTTCACTTATTATCCAAGATTTAACTGCAGTGGAGTGACACAGTTCTGATAGCTCTTGTCATGTGATGTTGGTGATGAGGGGGTAAAAAATGAGTGTCCTGAAAATAGTTTGAAAAGATAACCTCACACCCCTAATCAAGGATTTTATGGCTTGTGTGGTGCAGAGGCTTGCTGACCAAGTCAGCCTGTAACCCCAGCTGAGGAAAGGGGTATGTGCACAGAGAAAATGCAGAGCTGGGAGACCTGAGAGAAGCAGAGGAAGAGATATGGAGTTTGTGACTATCAGATAATCAGTAAAGATGGTGATGAGGAGGTGGAGAAAAGGTCCCAGTCCTGTGTGCCCTGAAATAAGTAGTAGTTTTGCCAATGGCAGTCTGAGGGTCTATTGAATGAGGTCTTGTCAAGGGAAAAGAAAGGAACAAATTAAAAACAAAACCAAGAAGACGAAAGAAAGAAAAGGATAAGGCAGAGGAAAAATTCATATGGCAAAATTAATGCATGAAGTGTTTAAGAGAGAGATAAACAGGAGGGAGTGGAAAAAAAGAGAAAAAGAAGGCAAAATTCAAAATTTCCAAATAACAGAACTCAGTTTTTTCATTATCCCTTTTTGTGAACAGCCAGTATATTGTGAATTCACTTAAATATCCAGTAGAGCAGAACTTGTGCAACTGAATGCGCTGAAGTATAACGGATTGGAAAAAAACAAGGGAAGAAAAATTGTCTTTTATCTTTATCTGTAAGGCCTGAATAGATGAGGAGATCCTCTTTGAGAAGAATAATACAGACAGATGCTATGGAGGCAAAGTAGCTGAATGACCTGTTCAAGGTCATCTCACAGGCAACAGGCAAATCTATAAAGCTTGGAGTTACATTGCACAGTGAATGAATTCACAAAGCTGACAGAGGGCTCTCATGCTTTAATCCAGTTTTGTAGGTTTGATTTCTTTTTCTTCAAAAGAATTCCAAATATCGGGATGTTGCTTCTTCTCCCTTTAGAAACTTTAATTTAAGAACAAAATGTATATTCTGATACTGTCTGAAGTCTTTTAATACTCCCTAGAATGGTCCTTCTCAGTGTATTCCTCCCATCGAAAGCCCAATGCTAACAATTAAGGGAAACCCCTCTTTCCTCTGAAGCACGGCTGGAGGGATACCGAGCAATCTAACACAGCTTCAATGACCTGATGATTCCCAGTAAAGAATCGTTGTACTCTGATACAACGGAATAATTCCTCCTTGTGGACTTTCCTTGCAATGTCTGCTTTCTGTAGTTATACTGGTTAATATTTCTAAAGACAGCAAGTAATGTAACCATCAGGCACTGGAGGCCAAATTTCAATCTAATGCAAACCCACTAATAGAACTTGAAGTAGAATTCAGCTTTTAATTTATTAACTGGAGAGAGGGCATCTTGCAAAGAAGGGCCAGATGAACAGCTATATGTAAGTATATAGCAAATAGTCTCTGCTTTAAATAGTATTTGTGCCTTCAGGCTAAAGCATTAGTAGTGCATATTAAATAAGCTCCTTGACAAAGTGTGCTTCCAAATTCCATTTTGTTGAGCCTTTTACTGAAACCAAAAGGTTTTTGATTATTAAGTCTTTGATCTCTTAGGGTAGTTCTCATAGTACAATTTTAGCTTTATGTCTTCTAAGAAAGGCGATATTTGAATTTCTCTCTCTTTCTCCTACGTTCCAGGAACAGTTTTCTGAGTTTGAATAAAATTCCAATGGAAAACCCTGTTGACTTATGAAACAAAATCAATACTTTATTACATACACCTTTTTCCCCGAAGTCACTTGACAGCAATCAAAGAAAGTCTCTAAAAAAAATTTAACATTAGCAACAAGAATAGTAAAGTGGACCAATTACTCACTCCCCATCACTTACATTATTAAACTAAAGAATCGTATATTGTTTTATGCATTTCAATACACAATTCTGTAAACTGTTGCTGTTGCACAAAATTCTGTTAGACTTTGTTTCTAAGTGATTTTGTTTGTCTTATTGTAAGACATGGCAGAATGTAGATCATAAAAAAAAGTGAAGATGTTATCATGTAATGTACAATAGCGTAGTGGGAAGAGTGTAACATCAATGATTTGCATACAAGTCTCATAAGTAGAAGTATTCTGAGCGATGATACTGATAATATCAGTGATAAAGCCAATAATGAAACTATAGGTACATTGCTGTGCCTGTTTTAAAACCATGTTCTGAGGTGCCATGTATATACAGTTCTAATGAGGATATCAGTTTTCATGTTGCAAATAAGAAGTAATATATAATATCAAAAAGATAATAGAAATACAACATGATTGGTGATAATGTTATTACATTCCACGTACTAATAGTACATGTGTTGAAGCATTATGAGGAGGATTGAGCTCAGTGGATGAAGTTTTTTCAGGAATGTAGAAACTGGCAGACAGAATAATACACATAGGGTATCTGGAAATTTTTCAGGGTTCTGAGGAGCCATTGCAAAACCCTATGAGGTCATCAGGTAGAGAAGTAATTTTAAACAAACATTGTTAGTCAAGAAAACAATTTTTCTATTGTCCCTGGGAACGAGGTTCATCTCAGAACTGATGATTTAACTGCTATCGGCTCAGGACTACAAGCGGTAGATCCTGAAAACAAGTATCTTGGCAAAGTACTCCTGTTTCCTTTCCATACAAGCTGAAATTGATCCCAAATATAACCACTTTAAGACTGAAACATAAAATTCACTTGACCTTTCATACTAATAATGAAATGGAGTCATGAGAAAGAAATTTGATGTCTCCATCTACTTCAGCCTAAGAGGACCTAATAGATATTCAGTCAGAAACTGAATTCTGAACACATTTGCTAAAGCCCACACGTGATTTTAGAAAGAAATGGAGTTTCCATTTTTCAAATGATAAGTTGCAGTCTGTATTTAAAACCACTGCCTTTGAGATTGTTTTATTTCAAGGGAGAAGGGTTTTTCATTCAATGGGTCTAATATTGGGATTGTCCCTGTAAATAAATGAAGACAGGCTTCTACAAGACTACTTCTGGTGCAGGCAGTTACATGTAAATGACAAAATAGTCTTGTCCATTTAATGCTCTTACACTTAAGAGTTCTGCATCAGATTCCCAGCATACAAAGGTGTATACTGATGGCCTCTTTCATCAGGGTTGTTGTCTGCATACCTGTGACTAGTTTTTCAAAAGCTTTGGACTCCAGCCTTCTTAGGCATCCTGGGTGCTGCATGCCTATTACTATAGGAATATTATAGCACTAAGAACTATTCATTCATGATGACATGTCATTATATTGAGACTTCAGCAATGATAGATTCCAAGACTTATTTGAAGTATGGCTATTATAGATTCGGTTATGCTTTTGGCCACATGGGGCTTCCCTGGAATTATTTTGGATTTATTTAACTGTAACTGAAACCAGAATTTGTCCCCATGGCAAATCAACATTTCAGAGTTTTGAAAGGCTTGAGCTGTCATAAAGAGCTAAAATGTAAGGTGTGAACGTACAAACAAACAAAAAGAAATGTGTGTGGGCAGAAGATGTATTCCCTAGTCTTGAGAATTTAAATTAGAGCAGAAAAATTCTAAGCAACTTCTTAATGGAAGTGTCAGTGTAGCTACAATCATGGCAGCAGAACCAGACACCAGTTCAAGAAATAATCAAATGAAAAAGAAATACAAGACAGAAGAAGAAAGTAAAGTAGTGATATACAGTGTGAGATGATTTCTGTTACAATCTAACTGCATGTCAACTCTACTAAAGCCACTCCTCTGACAAATCCCGTGAGCACATACACCTTGACTACTTACAGGTGCATTATTTCTATTAGTAGGTTATCTAAAGCATAAGACTGGAAGGGGTCTGGAATATTATAAAACCCCTTCCATAACTGCAGCAGTCATATAACAAATGTTTATCACGTTCACAGAAGAAAACACTTCAGATGCTGTCACCAAACCTGTCCAAAAACCAAGATTGAAAGAGCAGGCTGACACTAAAGTACGTAGGGAAAGACTAAACACTTTCATGGTGCTCTGTGTTTTGCAATTACAGGAGTTTGTTAAATGAAAATTCCCCAGGGAAAAGCTCCCATGGGCTCAAGTACTCTGACTTAGAGGAATGAAAAACAATCCTGCGGACTGCAGGTGTGGCAGTGGGGTTTTCATCCAATGCAGTGGATTTTTCACTGTGTTAATGAAATGCTGGCTGCCAGCCGGTAAAATGGATGCATCTTAGTAGCTCAAGATCGATTGGACTTCCTTATTATAACAAAGGTAGTGTTAATTTTTCTCAATTAATCAGTCTCAGCATCAGCATCTTGGCTGTAGTCAACTAGTCATTACAAATTGACTCTGGTCTCTCCCTTGCAAAAGGGACATTTTAAATCCTTTTCTCATTTTTCTGTGCTGTAGTGGAAATCATGCCCATGCAGTCATAAGTAGAGAGTTTGATTTTCTTTGCAATTTAGCCAAGATCTGGAGCTTGTCCAACAGCAATTAAATCATACCATTTTCCATAGACTTCAACAGAGTGGGGCAATTTTTTCTTGTTGTGAAAGGGAATGTTTCTGTATAATTATTTGGTCAACAGTAAGATTAGACTCAAGTTACATATATGATGATTTCTTATTCCAGTCCATGTATTATACCTGCAACAATGGTATGCAAATAGTTTTCACTGGTATTGAAACATCTCTTTGTCTCTCTCTTCCTCCTCTCCTCCCTTTTTCTGTTCCTTAGTGGTAGGTGGAAGAAAACAGCTTATTTAGATTATATCCCACTTTTGTATAGAGATTGATCAAACTTTTCCCATTTATTAGCAGCAAATGAGAGAAAATATTTACCTCCTCTTACTAAACTTTTGTGTCTTTAACATTCACATCTTTCTGTGGACTGTAGACACAATCTGTAGGATATCTGTGCGTAGGTTTGGATCACCGAACAGTGCATGGAAGGAATAAAGTGCTTTAATTCACCTGAATGATGAGCAGGAGCACCCTATGGCAGAGGAACCTGGAAAACTGAGGACAAAAAGGGGTAGCTGATGCAACAGTGATTGTCAGACAAGTTATTAACTTATGTCTCCCAGCTAATGAGAGATCCTGAAAATATGTACCTACTGGTCTGGGTGCAATGGGTTCACTTCACCTTTCTTACAATATACTGGATATTCAACAGCTCAGGAATTTCCAAAGTGAAGGAAGCCTTTCAGTAGCCAAAGTAGACGTCAAAAGAATGTGTCAAGTGTCTTAAAAATAATACTGTCAAGAAGGTGGCAAACACAGTGGCCTTCCAATGCCCAATACATTCTGAACAACTTAAACCAAACTGGGCTATCGTTCCCACAAATATTTAAATTGGCCATGAATTTAAAACTTAAGATCACATTGTCTTACTATAGTCACCACTTTTTTTAACTTTTAATTTCCTTTTTTAAATTTTATTATTTATTTGGAAGTCAGCTCTAGGGAGAATTGTTACAGGTCAAGACTTGGGTAGTTTTCACATTATAAAGCCAAACTAACACATTAAGGTCAGGAGTGAATCTCATTCCAGTTAAAACAGATTGGTATTTTTCAATCTTCTGTTTAGTTGCACTTTGAAGAAAAAGTTAGCTTTTGTGTGTTCATATTTCATGACTACTCATAACAGATATGGAGGTCACAGTTTAACTTCTATTGAGAATTGCATCAACAAGGTTGTTTAACTCAATCTTCTCTCCCTACTGAGGGAAAAACCTCTGAATGCTTTCTGATATTTTTTTCCTTTTCTCTTATATCCTATTGCTACCAGAGTTCATTTATATTCTCCCAGCTTACTTCTCATAGCAGTCCTGACCAATTTAAGAAGCCTGCTGCCAATGTGCAGACTTCCCCAGGGTCTGTAACATCATAAAGATAAGCACTGATGTTGTTAAGAGAAATATCCCTGTCTCTTGCTTAGGCTTTTTTTAAAGTAGACAAAGTGAAATAATAATATTAAGCTAAATGTGATTAATATGGTAATCACATTTGTCATCTCAGAAGCATTCTATCAGCTCTTCTGTTTCAGACAAGGAAAGTCTTCTCATTTTCTTCTATGCTTTATCTTTCAAAAGGAGAAATGTAAATAAATTTTGCAGGGTAAGGGTGTCCTTATTCAGTTTCAACCTGTTATAAAGGAATATTCTACCATGTAAACTTCAAAGGACAGAACCTGTCATGCAGGCTTGGTTTCGTTGCACTTGTTTTGTGTCAAGTACCTCCATATAATCAATGTTAGACCAACCAAAAAATATCTCCATGTTAACATGATTAAGCCTGATTATAGAGAAATTTACAGGAAATACTATATATCTTAGTGCTCAGACTCTGGTTAGTCAACCTTGTATTTGTGGGGCCCTTCTCCAGCCTGATTTCAAGGATCTGTTTGTGGCCCAGATCCAGAAAAGCACTTAGGAACATGCTTATGGTTTAATGGGCATCTAATGTTGTGCTGGACTAAAAAAAGTATTGGAGCCATACAATGCCATCATTTTTTGTACAGCAGTCTTTATTAATGCCAGCAGAGATTTCTGCATCAGTAAATGGTAAATGTCAACCACTGGTACCATGTAGATTCTAACAGAGAGCTATCCTTTGTGTTTGAAAGGACAGGTTTGGAGGATAAAAATTCTACAAGCTGCAGCATGTGATGGGTTTAGAGTAGTAACTGCTCTATTATGGATCACAGTAAAAAACTTCTTATTTGGTGAGTTTTTTGCTTTCTTATACTCAGATCTAATCTCATGGCAATTCCCTTAATTACTAAGGGAATGGCTCATTCTATGTCCCTTTGTATGTGCTCAAATACCTGGTACGAACTCAGACAAAATCAGATGTTAAACCACCTGGATGTGAAGCAAAGAAGCAGGAGTTTGCAGTGTGTCTTTACTTACTGTACCACTGTGGGGAACAGAAAAACTGAGTAAGAACCAGTAGTGAGAGCTGCCTGCAGCTGAAAGAATCTGAGGTAAATCAAACCAAGGCCAACTAGGTGCTCTACAAACAACTCTTCAGAACTCAGGGCACAGTCATGCTGGTACTTCACAGCCACGAATTTCAGAAAAGCTTTTTATAAAACAAAGGCATACTGGGCTTTTGCCTGCAAACTTTTAGGCACTTAACTTTTGAAGAATCAAGCTCTAACCATAGCAACTCTAGGAGATGAAAAAGAATAAGAGTTTTCTGGCATTCACTTAGAGTAAAGGTTCAGGCTTTTCTACTGATGGGAAAAAGTCCTCTGACCTTGCCGATAGAAAGGTCAAATGCTGAAAGGTACTGAGCAACCATAATTTTCACTACAATCAACCTTTGAATGTTACATACATTCAAGGACTTGACAGGAAAAATTTCTACAAGAGAAGGTATGAGAGGGTCTAGCTTTTGACATCCCAATCAGGAGAAGTAGGTGTTTTGAGGTAAAAGACCAACTGATCAGAAAAAACCACTTTTAATGGTTTTCAATCTTTGATGTTAATACAGACTAGAGAACAGTATGTCCCTGATTTGTCCTGTGATGGGAAAAGAAGTGTTGTGTGTCTTTTGAGTGTGAACAGACTCTGAAAAGAGTTGTTCCCACTTCTTCTTGGCTGGAAGGACCTTGTCTGTGTCAAGTGGCCAGGAAAAAGAAGGACTGAGAAAAAAATATGTGCAGCACAGGAAATTCCAGCATGTTGTGAGACTGGAACAAGACTAAGTCTCTTTGATCTGGCTGTATATGATATTCTGACCCCTCAGCAATGAGGCAAAGGTGCTTTAAATCTCATTAGAGGACATAGAAAGATATTTAAAAGGCAAGTAAAAATTCAGTAGTGGTCTAACATAGTAGTACTATGATTTTGTCCTGCAAGGTGCATAAGAATTTGTAAAGGGGTTTGAGTCCCGATGGTTTTGAGATTTCTGCAAGGTGAAAGGGAAAGTGATAGGACTGTGGGGAGAATGGCTGTTCAGGTTTAATTTGGGCAAAACCAAAGGCTTTAAAACCAGTTTAAATGCAACTGACTGGAAAAAAAACCCAAAAAGGTAAAATATGTGTGGTCTTTCAAAGTTCCAAAAAAAGGAGATCATAGACAAAAGTAAAGCTTGGGGAACAAGAATAAAAAGACAAGACTTAGAAGAAAATTTCATTTGTGCCCTACTTTGTAAAGGGATATAAAAACTCCTATTTGGTGAACTAGTTGCCCTGTGCTGCTGAATTGTTTTTCAGCATGTAGTCTTCAATTAAAAACAAGTTGGAAAAGTTGCTAAGTTTCTTGAAAAAACCAATCAATATTGGTATATAATTCTCTTAATTGAATTACATTTTTTGTGGGTTTACAGTTTCAGCAGAGAATTGTATTCCTTTTAAACTGGATATAATTCTTGTGCTGAAGTCTGGGTTGCTTCAGAAAACTGAACTCATTAGGATTTTCTTATTAGAGAAAATCCTGTAAAGTGAAATGGAAATGTATTAATGTTATAAAAAAAAAAAAACAAAACAAAAAACTGGGAAAGCTTTTGATAGCAGCCAGTGATTTTAATGAATAAGATTAAGTTGGTTGGCCAAATACAAGAGAATGTCATGTGAAAGCTATTTGGAGGCTTTTTATATTTTCTAAGAGGTACTAAACTTTACCTACCTGCACTGGTATAGATTGTCCTTCCCATGGAAATGTGCCTCTTTGACAGCAATCACCCTTCAAATACCCATTTTATTTGGCAGGAAAGGGTTAATGAATTTGTCCTGTGCTAAAGACTGATGTCAAGTAAGTTCCTGTATGTTAGAAATTCCCTACTGAAGGAAGTTGGAGGGCAGTGCTTCAGCGGTCATGCTGCCCTGACTCCTTGAGAAGAGCCAGCTGCTGACACAGAGCCCCAGCTCTGTGTGTGAACCGAGGTTATTTGCAGGACTTTTGGTGGTCCTGGATGCTGTATCCATGTTTTCCAAAGACAATACAGAACATAAAGTACAAAGATGTGTCCTTTTGAATCTCTATTTCCTTCAGAATGTTAATGAAAGCAAAGAACATCAGTGAGCACAACACTTGTCATAGAAGGTGCACATTTTATTAATAAATAAATAAAGATTAAAGATAAATAAATAAGGATAACATAAAGAAAAGATAAACAGCAATAAAAAGTTTTCTTTTCATGTAATATGTTTTCCCTAAGAAATTCTGCCAGGGGAAATGCACTGTCAGTTGATTTTTCTTGTCACAATATTTCCTACCTGTAACAGGGGCTGTGAACATGAAATAGTTACACCTGTGAGTTAAATGGAAAAGTATACAGTAACTGATTCCAGAGACTGCTTATATCTGAAAAAAGGATTTATTTATTATAAGAGACCTTTAAAAATAAGTATTAAAAAGAAGTTGATGTTAATGAAATCTTGTTAGGTCAGTTTGGTTGGTTTGCAACTAGAAATTCTGAAATTTTGCACACATGCTCTTTTTTCCTGCTTGGTGTTCTTTATGAAGTGTTGGGTAATGTAAAAACATCTTTAGACTATTAATTGCCTCAGTGGTTGATCTTTTGTGGGGTGTTTTTGCACATTTTGTATGTTTTCATTTATTTGGTATTTTGTAATAGCCCTTTGGAAGATCTGTGTTCCTATTTCATAATTAACCATTGCTGTGGTCATTTGTATTTCACATAAGATAAAAATTAAAAAAGGGAGTTCTAGGTAGAGCTGAAACCCTTCTGTTAGCTGAGGTCCCAGGAAGCAGAGCAGGCTGCTTAGTGCTCATCTATCATCAGTTAGAGCCAACCTGTACCAGGTGGTGGGAAGCACCTGGAAGAAGTTACTCAACATGATAAAGGGATACTGGGGAGTAAAAGAAGAGGACTTGGTGAGGGGTCATAGGCTGGAAGTGGGGGAATTGGAAAGCTAGGCGAAGCAGCAGGAATATTTTACGAAATGATCTTGAGATTATCAAATGGTTTTTTTCTGGCTGGAAGATTTGGGACCTGAGAAAGATCTTTGGGATGATATGTGTGTGTAGGAGCATTATTATTTTTAATGACTTCCTGAGAAATTTTTGCTCAGGATAAAAGAGATAGGTGAGATAGTTCTTAATTAAATCAAGGGATTGATGTCTTCAAGGAGTGACCCACCTTCACTCTTTTGATAAGTTAAAGAGGAGACCATGCTGTGAACTGAACTACCCTCAGTTTAATGAGGTCTGTAGTATATGAGATGAACTCTGAGGCCTCTCAAGAGTTCAATTTGCCTCCAGCTTGCAGCTTGTCAGTTTATCTCTGGAATCAAGCACCATTAGTAAATGTTTCCTCTTTCCTTAAAGACAGTCATCAGATTAACACAGCATAGACAAAACAAGGAAACCAGATTTTAGTAGCTTTCAGCTGACCTTCCTGAGACTTGTGCTTCCACATCTCTGCCTAATGAAATCCACCTCCATACATTAGGGAAGTGAAGCTCTGTGGTATATCCCACAGTCCTTGGGCAAGGCTACAACTTGTCTGACATGTGGAACTCAAAACTGCTTATCTTTTCTTGTTGAATACATAAATCTCAGTAGTTTGTCACAACTGGCCTGACACTTTGCAGCCTAGAGTGTAAGAAAAATTGCTGAGCTCTTTAGCTGCCCTAGCACCAAAATCCACCAACAGATCTCAAACTACATCTTTGTGCATCTTCATGCTTTTGAAAGTGCAGTAGGCTTGATAATCCTTTGGAAACATTTTCTCTGGCTTAAAGTATCTCTAAATTGCAGTCAAGTCTGCAGTGTGCTCTAAGTAGACCTGAAATGATCTTAAAATATTGTACTCAGATATTGGTAGAATACTAGCTCTAGATAACATGTATAAAAATTAGTAGTCATCACATAATGAAGGACTGTGGTTACATTTGTAATAAAGTACCTAAGTTAGGATGCTTGTTTTGCTAAAGTCTGTGGTGAAACTGTTGAAGGGCTGATGAGAATCATGTATGGAGTTGCTCTTTGAATGCAAGCATGGAGCATTTCCATATAAATAATTTCAAACTGTTGATTGAGTGCTGGCAGCTGCATTAATCCCTCAACTGAAGTGGGCTAATTGAATACCCATTTCTCTGCTTTTTACAGAGCTCTTGAAAGTAGAGGTATTTATTCCTGGATTCTTTGACTGACCTGTCTCCAGCTATGTCTCATACTTGAGTCTTTGCTCTGTCTGTTCACCTATCCAACTATGGGCTCTGATATTAAGAAGGGGGAAAGCATAGATTTTTCTCCGTGCGTCTCTCTACAACCACCTGAAAGGAGGTTGTAGCCTGGTGGGGGTTGGTCTCTTTTCCCAGGCAACTATCAGTAAGACAAGAGGGCATGGTCTCAGGTTGTGCCAGGGGAGGTTTAGGTTAGATATTAGAAAGAATTTCTTTACAGAGAGGGTGATCAGACATTGGAATGGGCTGCCCAGGGAGGTGGTGGATTCTCCGTCCCTGGAGATTTTTAAAAAGAGACTGGATGTGGCACTTAGTGCCATGGTCTAGTAACCGCAGTAGTAGTGGATCAAAGGTTGGACTTGATGATCCAGGAGGTCCCTTCCAACACAGCTGATTCTATGATTCTATTTCTTTGATTCTTTGCCTATTCTCTGGAAGAGGTGCTATGGCTGTGTCCTGTCTCTCTACGTGCCTTTCCTTGGCACAGATATTTCTGGAGGTCACTAGCAAAGCCATTGACACCTGTACTATTTTCTTATCATCACCTGGCCTGCCTTTCTGTTTAACACCACAACCTTGTTTATTATGCTAAAATGGGACACTTAACTTTTCTGCACATAATTTTGTGGATTTGTAATACCTTTGGAGATATAACAAATTCCTTCTGTCCTTCCCTTTTCATAGCAGGTCGGAGGGATTTCTGGGGGGCTTTGAGCGCTTCTCTTCTTTGCTTACAGCTTGAAAAAGACAGTTTTTCACCCTGGATCATGTTGTCCTTGTTTACTGGGAGGATCTTTGCGATCAGGATTCAACTTGTGGCTTCACAGCAGTTCCTTTGATACCCTGTACTGGTAAACTTCTCTGTTGCTATAAAAGAGAGCCAATAAAGTTCCTCTATTCTTCTTCATCTTTGCTCTTTTTTGCCTTATGAAATGACTGCCTTCTGTGGGCAGGGAGGCTTTCCTCCATTGTGTTCACACAGGACCTCACATAGAATGAGAAGCCAGTATATCAACACAATTACCCTGACAAACATAGCTGAGAATATGCTCCTGAAGTTTCTTTCATTTTGCTATTGGTGCAGTCCTGCATTTGTCCACTTTTTTTTTTTTAAACCTGTGAATTTCCATAATGCTTTCTGCTCAGTAGATCTACAAAAACCAGCATTTTAACAAAGATTTGTTTTACAAGAATAATTTTCTGAAGAGAAAGTCTGTATTACAGGATGGATTTCCATATTCATTTGAGACATCCAAGAGCTGCAGCAGGCTAGACAGGATTGCCTTTTGAAGAACAGTGTTGTCAGGTCAGACAGAAGTCATTGTGAGTCAATTAAAAATTCTGTGTGTTCTGGCCTGTTTTAGCAGTGACAGCTCCTGAGTGCAGGTTAGGTAAGGTTTATTTCAACCACACTGTGCTTTTTGTGTCCAAGATTCACACGAGTATTCACAGGCCATTGCATCGACCCTTGGTAGCAAAACCCTCATGCAGTTTACAGCCTTTTTAAAAGTGAGAGAAACACAGTTGTCAGGACATTTTGAACTGTGCTGTGCTCATATTATTCCTATTGCAAGACTCTATCCCTTTGCTTGCTCAAACCCTGTGTGACTTAACAGCAGTTTTGCCAGAAAATATCTTTCCTGGTCTCCAAAAAGACTTCTTCTAATGGAGATCCTGATTCATGATATGTAGAAGACTTGAGAAGAAAGATGCACCAGAAGAAAAAAGAAGGAAGAATGATCTAAATCTCATCAAAGAAAAAGATTAATTCATCCCTTCTTATTCCCTTTTTTTCTGGTACCCCATCACATAAGGTAGAAATATCCATGCAGTTCCTCTTACAGAACCCTGATTCTTCCCACAGGCTCTGTCTCCTGTCTGGTCCTTGATTTTCAAGGAGGCTGTAAGTTGCTTTGATATTTTTGTACGCCTACCATTAATATGTGGTTGACATAATCAGTGTTGTGTATGATTTGGGAGAAGAAGTAGTGTGTCATAATGTTTCAGTTTCTCATTACAAGCAGTGTATGTTGGTCAGGAGGAGGGCTGGCTTTTACAGCCAGTCCCTATTTTTGGCTACTTTAGACGGGAGTAGAGATGGCTCAAGAACAGAGATAGAACAACAAGGAGGTGGCACCATATTTCCTTCCTCTTTTACTCCTGAGGACAGCTTGGGAACCTCCAACACTGTGAGCAAGCCCAAATTTCTCTGTGCTCAGACAGGACGAGGGAGCCCAAAACTAGCGAAAAAAAACCCCATTCTGACAAACACAGAATCATCAGAAAGTTGTCTTCTGTTAAAAATTTGGGAAACTATGGTGTTCTTCTGAAGAAAGAAGTCAAAATGGGGGAAACATTTATTTCCCAATGAAAGCTTTCTGATGGGCACTGAACTCGGAAAGCAAAACTTACTGTAATGTAGTCAAAAAGGCTGACCCTTCAAATGCATCTATACAGTAAAAGCAAAGGAATGTAGGTATTTACCTGCACTGAGCAAGATACCAGTGAAGGTTTGTAGATCTGGAAAACCCTTGTAGTCCTTGTCCCTTACAGAATTTAAGTAACTCCAATAAAAATATTCAGTCAATTGAAATTAAACTTTGTAGGATCCAAGCCATAAACTTTTCAAAGGAGAACTTGTCCTTTCTCTATCTGCTTCTACAATGTCGTCTGCCAAATAACACCTAAAAACTTAATTCAGCCTGTAGGCTAGAAGTAGACACTTTTATCCCTTTGCTTTTAGTTTGTGTTAAGTTTGCTCCAAAATCCAATGCCACTCATACCAAAGCCATTTGTAATCTGAGTTAATTTAATATTGTTAGGAAAACCCAAACCCCAAAATAAAGAAATGGAGGGGACCTAAGTACTTATAAGTATCATAATTCTTCATGTTTCATATTGATACCTTTAAAACTAGATGCGAGTTTTCAAACTCGTATGGCAAAATTGACCTAAGTTTTAACTCAAAATTAAGGACCTTTAATGAAAAAGAAACTTCTTCCAATTAACACAGAATTACATGTTGGCCTAGGATGAAATGACTGGCATTTTAATTACATTAATCTATTGATTGAGTCAGCTGTTAAAAATCCTCTTAATAAAAAATCTTCATTCAGTCATATGCT
This sequence comes from Manacus vitellinus, assembly GCF_001715985.3. NCBI lineage: Eukaryota > Metazoa > Chordata > Aves > Passeriformes > Pipridae > Manacus > Manacus vitellinus. The sequence goes on along the minus strand of NW_021938789.1, from coordinate 4,186,357 downwards.
AGGCATTACTATCATGCAGTAATGATCATTTTATTGAGAGCAATGGTAATATATTATAATTGCTAGTCATAAAAAAGGTATAAATGAAAAATATCTATAAAGAAAATTAATAGAATAATTTCTTGGCAAAATGAACTGACTTTTTCAGATTTTTCAAAAGAGATTTAGTTTTCTATCTACAGAATATAAAAGACCAAGATGAGTTTAGGAGTATTTACTTTGTGAGCTTTCCCTTGAACTCAGAATATATTCAGAGGCAGAAATCCAGATAATGGAACTGAAGCTGCAGCACAAGATTTGTGAATTATTTTGGCAATAGTGCAATAAGACATCTCTTAATATGGCAGGCTATTTTCAAAAGTATATGTGAGATTACAAGGTTTGGAATCTCGACTGGTCACTTTGCAGCAACTTCTGCATCACCGAAGTTGCTGCTTTCTCAGCTTCCTCATGACCTTGCAGTCCCAGTCCACCACAGCAGGATGAAGCCTGGAAGCTTTAAAGGAAGAAGGTTGAGGACTAGCCAGAGTGTGCTTCCGAGACAGTTGCTGAACCAAACCCACCTCAGAAACAAAATGGGTGAGGGAGCAGAGATTCATGGTTTGCATGCAGTGTGAGTGAACCAGCATATTTTATGAAGGCAGTCTGACTGATCCCATTAATCCTAGTACTACCCATATACCCATATGCACTATTCATAAGTTTTGGCATTTGTTTTTCTCCAACTACACAAAGTTTTTCCTGTAGTTTTGTTTGTACACGGGGGTGTTTGTGTGTAGGCATGTGGAATGACTGTGAATTGGTGGGGATTGATAGAAGTCTTCAATGGTGATATTTTAATATTCAGTGTTTCAGAGTAACTCCTCTTCCAGTATTGCAAATTTGTTCATTCACAAGATGTTTGCATGAGAACTGAATACAAGATCTTGGTCATTGAGTTTCTCCAGTCTCAGTACTGCTTGCAATTTGTCCTAACTCATTTTCTTCTGCAGATGTTAAAAATTTGCTATTTATGCCTTTTTGGTATGATTATATAAAGTAAGTGACCTTATTTGATATTTTCACTAAAATTCTCGTCTGTGTGCACAAACAAAATATTCTGGTAAGAAAAATTAAGCTTTTTTCAATAAATACACAATTTTAATACAGTACAGAAAAAAAAGTGGCCCACTGTGAGACCCGTAATACTGAAACGAAAATCAAAATTCCAGGTTATACTCTGAAGAATTGATCCTACAACAAAATCAGGAACTTCTAGATAACAGCCATGGAATAAACTCAGATGTCATTAAAAGAAGAAATAAATACAAACCTCCCATGAATAAACAGAGAAGTTTCTTTCAATTTTTGCAGCATAGTAGCAAAGTAATAATCCTTGATACTATAAAATGGAATTTGGTGGGTTTACATAAGGGATTAGATGACGTGATTCTAGCTCAAGCATGGCATGTTGTAGACATTGACTCAAGAGTATTCTCAAAATATGGAGTTGTTTGTCAGATACCTCCGCCTCACTTTTCTTCAGCCTGGGCTGTGGTTAGTGGTGTTTGTATATAAAAGTGAAATCAATTCATGTGAGTGAGAATTAAGAAGAGAAGGTCTTGCTTTCAGATTTTTATGTATTGCTGTGTTCCAATCTGCGATTCCCAAGTAGTTAAAAAATCTTAATGCTATGTAAGATCCAGTCCTCTGGACAAAAATAGAGATCTGCTGGCTTTGGCTTTTGTAGCACTGAGATAGTCATGCACTCTCTTGTCTGACAAGGTTAAACTGTAGCAGTGGCACTGTGGATTTAAAACAAATTAAAATGGGGACAGCAAACTTAGTTTGTGAACTAAAGGTCACTATTTTAGGGAGCCACTGTATAATTTCACATTACTGACTCAGATACATTCTTTGGTATGGATTATTCATGTTTCTATTAATATAATTGGGGGTGGTTTGCGATTGAGACTGTTTGGCTGCTGTCAGCTAGGATAGAGGTGCTTATTAACATCGCTTTAAGGGTGAGTGGGTGTGTTCACATGTTTCAGAACATCTCAATCTTGGAACTGCATTTGGAGCTACGTGTTTAAAGAACCTCATATTTATTTGTTTCAGCTGGATTCCTTCCAATTATCTTCTCATATTCCTGTAAACATCCATCAAAATAATCTCAGACAGTTCTAAGCAACGTATTGCAAAACACTTCAATGTTCAAGATCAGCCCTCAAAATCATTGTGACATAGCATGTCATATATGTGTATCCAAAGTGCTCATGTTAACTGGTGGGAATGTAATTGGATCCTGAGCACATGGTGAAAAAAAAAATCTATCATGCTGCTAGTGAATAGTTTTAAGATACTTTGAATATGATTAATCCCTTCCTTTATTATTTCTAAAGAAAGGGTATTTCAAAACAAAAAGCATCACAGCATATAGTACAAAGAGATTGTCAAAGAAAATTTGTCCATATCTATAAAAATTGGCATAACAGGTCTTTCATACTGAGTGTTGATCAAGTATTACTTTCATTATTGGCTCTTTAACAAGTTGCCTTGGTGCACTGAAAGTGATTCTGGAGTGGGGTATTTCTAACTTCATCATGTGACTTGGTTTCTTGTGCTGAAGTCACTGCATGCTTTTGAAAAATCTATGGATTCATCCTGCAGGTGTGATGCAGGCAGGGTGACCTGTAGGACTCATTGGAGCTCCTTGAAGTACAGATTTCCACTTGCATGAAAGTATGGTTCAGTCAGGAACTAACAGATGCATGAGGATTTTGTGAGTCCTGGGAGATGGTGAGCAAACAGAGAGTGTTAAAGCTCATGACAAGGAATGTTGCATCCTACACCAATCTGTAACTTAATGATTTTGCTAAATCATTTAAAACCCACATATTGTGATTGGCTTAAATTTGCATTTAGAGTCATCGAAACCTCGAAGGAAATAATTTAAAATGCAGATGAAATATCCATATTCATGTTTTAATAATGAAGTTATAAGTAAAAAAGTTGACATGTAAATAATTGTACTGTCTTGTTCAATCCCTCATATTCTGTTCACAAAGCAGAATTGCAATCTAAAAGGTCCTTTTTTATGACAGGAAATATACTTTATTTTTTTCATTACTCCATGAAATAAAGCCAAACTAGTCTATTTGTACAACTAATTAGTTTTGGGTTTGATACTCAGACTAAATATACCAGTTGTCCTTTATTTGGGTCTTTGAGAAATACATGAACTTCAGAAATAATTAGTCAAGAAAGAGAAAGCCAGAAATTAATGGATATTGTTTAGCTCCGTACTGTTGGAGAGAATTATGAGTACAGTAGTTTGCTGTCCCCAGAGGGCAGCTTGGACAACCTTTTCTTGTACTCACTGTACCTGTAGACCCATTGGGAAAACCATAAAGCCAGTGCACAGCAGTGTCTGGAAGACATACATGCAACTGCTAAATGATAACCTGGATGGAGAATTAGTCTGAAAATATTTGTGTAATGTATTTAATCTATTTTTGACCAATTGTGTTGACAGAATAGACTAACTGTGAAATTGTATTCGAAGTGGGGGTTTTCCCCTCAAAATAAAAGCACAGAAAAATGGTACAAAACTATATTGTCCCTCATGTGCATTCAGGTAGCTTTAATATGAGGGGCAAATTCTGTCCTGACTGTTTAATGCAAAAACTTGCAAAATATGCTCCCACTTAAGTTTTTTGAACTGAGAGCAAGACTTGCTCTTTTTCCTTATTTAGTTTTGCATTAACTTATAACCTTCTCCAAACTTGAACCATTCAGCATTATCTGAGTGGTGAAGCCTTTTCAAAATCATCAGCATTGAGCTGCTTTCCAAGATGGTTTTAATTTCTTAATGATTATTTTGGGCTTAGTGGAGCTGCTAGAATTTGTCTTTGTCTACCTGGTGAAGACAACCCATAATTTCTTTACTCCAAAATAGATCTTGACTTCTCGTGGCATTTTGCACATGGAACATCTCCCTACTATTACTGTCTGATATTTAAATAGTACCCTCTTTCTTGCAGGAAGGGCTCACTGGGAACATTGAAACTTCCCGAACATGCACGACTTTCTCTCCTCAGTATTGAAGTCCACCCACTCACAGAGTGGGAGCCTCATAACACAGGTAATTGGAGCGTCAAGTGCTGCATAACCAGGAGGAGGAATGCTTGTGTGAAGGTACTGGGACATGGCAATGCCTTTGGAAGCCTGAAGGAAGCACTGGGACGTGCCGATGTCGTAGGACCTTTATGAAGAGCAGTGGTCTTCTTCATCTTCTTCACAGAGCTCCTGTAGGGTCAAACTTATCACATATTGGATTTGGACTTTATCTGAATCAGATGTTCATATTTTTGTATTTTCTTTTCTTAATAGGGGAAGGGAAGAAGTGGCTAACTGAAAGGTTCCACTTCTGTGTAATAATCTAGAATGGTTTGAGTTGGAAGGGACCTTTTAAAGGTCATTTAACGCAGCAGGGAATAACCCCACATAAAATGACCAAGTTTTTTTTTTTTTTTTAGTTTAGTGAGATGAACAGTTTTTTGCAGTCTCTGTTTCTCATCTCCTACGTACTATGCTTGTTATCACTCAAAAACATAAAATGCAACAGGCTCTTCATCAGTTTTCCCTTTTTTATATATTGAATTTATTATCTCTACAGCAAAGAAGCAGTAGAACTTCATGGTACAAATGTCACTTCGATCCTTTTATTTTCATTCAAATAACCCAAAGATGTTCATGAATAGTTGAAATACTAGACAGAGAAGGAGGTCTTTTGGATCTTGTATTTACATCAGCTCCAGATCTTGCTATGCAAGCAATGCACAAATATTTCTAAATATGTTGCAGAATAATGTAATCATTAAAGCATACTTTTGAAAGGAATAAATAGAACAAGAACAGGGAGTAATTTTGCTTTTTAGTGCATCACTGTCTATTAGAGAAAAGCAGGATTATATGCAGTTTTTAGTATTTCACTGCAGTTTTCATGTTTAGGCAATTTTAAGTTCCTGGCTAACTGTGATTGAGGAAATGTGTCCTTTATTTGGAATGTACTTGACTGGATCTGGAATGAAACAGCTTTGTTTTATGATGGTTTTTTGCTTCTTATCACAAAGGTAGTGATTACTGAGCATATAGAAGATTCAGAACTTTTTTGTATTTGGTGTGGTGACTCAGTTTGTGGTTTTGAATATGGCAATATCCAGAACAAGGGATTCACTCTCAGGATTGCCATGTAATAATCTAGAAGGGATACTTCTACAGCCATGTACACTTTTAGTAAAGATGTTCCCAATCTCTATTGGGTTCAGAAGAACTTTTCTGTACAGTATTCTTTCATCTTTCTCTTTGAACAATACTAACACTGTCTATATTATTAATGAGTCTTTAATATTTTCTAGGATATGCTCAGGTTACAGGTGTTGAGCTTTTGCTACAATATCGAGTGTTATTTGCCTCATGTACTTCTGTGGTTCATATTCCTCTGAGACCCTTTTGCAGACAAGAAATACCCCTCAAAGTATCCAGGCACAGCAACCTATTGTCTTCCCAAAATTTTGCATAGACCTGAAAAGGGGCAATGAATAAAGTCTCTTTTTACCCTGTGGCCAGTTCTGTCCTCCCTTTGACAGCCTCCTGCTAATGCAGTTTGTTCTCTGGATGAAATGACAGCTGTCTCTGCTGACATCTTTCTGAGGTAAAAAAAAACCACAAAACAAACAACAAAAAACCAAAAACCTGAAAAAGCAATTTTATTATGTTTTCTCCTTTAAAAGAAAGCCCAGAAAATGATAATAAAACAGAAAGAATAAAGTTTCTCTTGCCATCCTGAACTACGGATACACTGTGGTAACTGGGTGGAGTTGCATGATTGTGTATTTTCTCCATGCAGCCTTGATCCCATCTGGTACATGTCAGAGGCACAGAATAGAAAGCAATTATAGCAATAGGATCACTGCAACTGCTTTGACAGATATGATTACTTGCTGTACACTATTTAATGTTTTTGAAAGCCTTTACTCGAGGGAGAGACCTTACAGAGCACACTTTAAAGTCAGAGTGAGAGCTGCTACTGATTGTAACCAAGGTAGACTGACTTAAGCTGAGTGATTATCAACTAGATATCATCTGTACAGGTATATGGTCAAGCTGGACTCAAGGAACAACCTCTGATTAGATCTGAATAGTGATTTTTTTTTATATATATAGCTTCCTGTACTGATAGATATACTGAGGGATAAAAGAAGACTGTTTTTCAAGTGTGCTGTATTTGCTGAATACAGAAAGACAGAAATGATAAAAATTTTAATCTTAGATGTTGGTTTACTGATTTCTGTTGGTTGTAATGCTCTGCCTTATAGTTATGGAAAGAAAGATTAAAGAAGCACTCAGCTAAGAGGGGTCTGTAAATTCTGGTTGTACCATCAGGCTGTTGAGAAGTACTGGTTTTTACCTGACCAACCTAATCCATTTACGGTATAAGTAGTTTTGCAGATAAACATCTGCACTCACACTGCTGTGAGTGGAAATATTCTACGTGCAGCACTGTGTGACAGTGTGCCCACCTATTAACCACTACATCATGAATCTCCGAAGCACAGCCTGTAACCACAATGTTTCTGTGAAAGTAACTTTTCATTACTGTGTGCTCTGCATACTGTCCCATGTACCAGCAAGAAATAATTGCATAGGCTTAGCACGGTATAATTAGAAGCTTTATTATGCCAGTTGGAGGAATATTTTATATTAACATTGACAAGTTTCCTGAGAGTTTTCTGTGAAAAACAAAATGAGAACATGAATGTGATGCTGAATCTGTCAGGTAAATACTTTCCAATCTAAAGCCACCTTTCTAACATCTTATTTGCATTAGCATATCAGTTGTGGCTCCAGAAACTTCCTAGCAGTACTGCTTGCCTCAACAACGAAACACTGCAGTGAAAACAAATTAATACAGTAATTTGGGGATTTAAGGGTTTACAATAATCTGTGAAGATATAAATAATTATTTAATACACTAACTTCAAGACTGACAAATTTGTCAAAGTACTGGCTGAATTTAATTACATATTTCTGTTATGGTTATGTTTCTTAAAAAAATAGAAATAGAATATCATCCATCATTGCTTAGTACTCAGGTAAATGTAATCAATTTATTATTTACCCAGCGATGGCCTCTTAATGTTTAACATGGATATTTTACTGGTTAGAAATTATTTTTTTAGTAGACCTCTATGCTGCAGCCATCCATCACACTCTTTGAGTGATATCTTGTCACCAGAGGCAACATTAGCATGGAAAGAAAGGTGTTCTGCCTGCATAACACTCATCTAGAGTGGCATTACTCAACTCCTTGCATGAGGTGTGGGATGACGGGGAATTTGAAAAGATGTTCTCACAGTACCTTGCAGTAATGGAGTAGAAATGAGTGAAATGATTTTGTTGAAACCTATATTTGCAAATGTGGGTGGAATTCTCTGAATAATTTTGGCTGAAATGAAGCCTTTGCTCAATTTCCTCCCCTGCCTGGGGGCAAACCCACACCCCCATTGGGAATACTTCAGTCAGAAGGCTACAACTTCATCTGGAGTAGTGTTCCCGCATGCCCTGGTTTGCACAAAATAATAAAATTATTTCAATAATCAACAATTAATTTGGCTGGGGAAAAACAGAATGGGAGTGAATCTGCAGCCCAGAGATTAGGGCACTCATCTGGGAAACATTTAGGCAATTTTTCTCTAAAATAGGAAGAGAATGGAGTTGGACCAAGGGCTGCCACTTATTCACCTGGATCTGGAACTGAAGCACATCAGGTGACATCTAGTCTTGTACTTGGAGGTTACCATGAAAGAGTAACAGTGCACAACAGACAGTGCAAAATAGGTTTGGCATGGCTTCTAAAATTTTTTCACCAATTCTTTCACAGAAGTGTCTGACTTCCTGTTTGATGTGTTATCTGAAAAAAAAACCCCACAAGACTCTTGCTATACCAAAGTTTGCTTCAAATATGTTATTATTAATAATTTTAACATACATTTCTGGACAAGATCATGATGTTGAACTGTGTCTCAGACATTCATAAGTCCAACTGTTACAGGAGTCATGTAATTAATCTGAGACCCATACTTTCTATAGTGAATAATATGCAAAAGAAACAATCCCATATTAAAACTACGTGGGCCAACATATAATGGCTAAAAAGAATCCTGAAAATTTCGTGCTTTATCACACAGAACATCATAAAAATAAATTGGCTGTCCAGATGCTCAGATCAGGCTTATTTGAAAAGAAATAATATTATCTTGATTTCCGTATTGCATAGATTTGAAAACAAACTTGAATTTTACGGGTTATGATGCAATATTAGATAAATATCTGGGATGAATGATTTCTTTTCCTTAAAAATGTAATTGAATAACAGTAATGTCTCTTGCAAAATCTTCCTTCAAAAACTTTTTTATGTACAATTTACCAGACAAATGCTGCAGTTATCTCTTCAGTTTTTTACAGTGGCTTTCATAGTGTTGCAGACTCCACAAGCTCAAACATAATGAGTCATATCCTAGTCTCCCTTACAAAGAGTCACATTGTGCCATTGGCTTGAAAATCACGAGATGTAATTATCTATTTGGATGGGTGGAAATTGCCTCCTGATTTTTTTAAGCTTTCTAGGGAAGTAGCTGAACTCTAAAATATGTGCAAGAGAACTGAAGGATCAAATGCAAGCAGGTGTGCATGAGCTGCCCTGTCTTGGCTCATTAGAGGAGGTAAGAACATGGGGGATCAGACCTTTGGCATCTGTCTGTCACTTCCATCAATGCTGGCTGTGCTCGCATTTGATTGTATTCCTCTTCAGATGTATGCTCTTTTAAATCACTTATCAGCTGATCTCCTCAGGCCTTATACATCAAAGGGCCTCCATATCATGTCCTTCGATATCCTCCTCCCCAAAGAAAGGTCAGAGTCCCTCTCCTTACCCATCACACACCCTTCCAGTCTCTCCTCTAGAGCTTCGAAGCTCTGCAGCTTAACCACAACTTGGCTGTCTCAAAGAGTGACAGTAATTGCCCTTCTGCTAATAGTCTTGGGACCCACAATTCACATTTTTAGCATCTCTCCTCAAGACACCTTGCTACAGCATGTGAAACAATATTTCATTTGCTAGCATTTGTGAAGCATTAATGGATGGTCTGTCTGTGAAACGTCCTGGAAACTCTCACAGAAATCAGAGACGTTTGTTTCTCTGCCCCTGGTAGTGCTAAATTACAAGCTCTTAAAAATTGAACACATTTATTGCAAGGCTGATCGATTGAATAAAGTAGCTCTTACTGCTTTGAAGCAATCAATTGGCTTTCTAGGATTCTGCTCCAACTTTAAATATGGCCTGAACCAGTAAAGTTCCCTCATGCTATAGTTATTTTTTTCTTGTGCTAAATGGATAAAGAATAATCTCTTGTTTCATTAAGGTTTAGCAAATACACGTAGGTTCATTGATTTAAATGGCATTTTTTCTTCTAAGAGACTCAGAGCTTACAGTTAGGTATAATCTAGTTTGCCAGAGCAGCGAGGGCTCTGCTGGAGTACAGAAAACTTGCAATGTCAGGATGAAGGAGTTAAATCTGGCAAAGGTGAACCCTTGATTACCATATCTGAAGTAGGAAACAGGCCTGTGTGTTCACATTTAACCTGTTAAATTCTGAGTTCACCTCTGCATGAAGCTGGTACAAAACTGATATCAGTGGATTTATCCAACTCCAGCAACTCCAGCCTTGATTTCAGTTGATCAGTTGATCCTTTATTTTGCCATTTTGCTGGTTTTCTTTCCTCTCAGATCTTCTTGATTAGTTCTGAGAGTCCTGGTAGAAGCAGAATGGCATCGGAGGCAGACAGCTGAGGTGTTTTTTTATTCTTCCCCCCCCCGCCCCCGACAATCATAACAATCATAGAATCCTAGAATAGTAGGATTGGAAGGGACCACAGAGACCATCTAGTCCCAACCACCCTGTCATGGGCAGTGATATCATCCACTAGATGAGGTTGCTTAGGGCCCTGTCCATCCTGGCTTTGAACACTTTATAGTGGGAAGGAGAGAAGCTTGGTTTTGGAAGAGTGTGACACTCTGGTCCTGCTGTCAGTTTTCTGATTTGTTTTCATTTGTTTGTTTGTTTTATTTGGGTTTTGCTGGTTGTTGGTTTTTTTTTTTAGGGTTTTGTTTTGGGTTTTTTGTGGGTTTTTTTTTTTTAAGAAATCTATCTGAAATTGAATAAAATGGGGATTGTTATCTGCTTCTGGGAAATAATATTCTGGCACTTTCACCCCTCAAGTTTCCTATGAATCTCTGTGTATTTGAGCTTAGATATATTCTGGGTTTCCACTTAACACTACCTGATGTTTTCATCCCAATGGGAAGAAAATAAAAAGCATACAGTCTTCTCCACAACAATCCTCTGTACAAGGCTTGATTTTTATGGTTTTCTAAATCTCTCATATGAAAAACAAAGGCACTATTTGGCACTTACTACCTGTTTAATTGCCATCTTCCCAAATCAGGCTGAAAAACTGGTGCTTGAGTTGCAGGCATTTTGGTTTGTAATCAGATACAGGATATATATGATACTTTTAACAAAGAATATGCAGCTCTGTTGGAAAAGTGGTGAACTGAACATCACTAAGGATTCCCCCCAGCCATTCTCAGAAATAATTTGATGCTATCAACTCATCCTTAGCTTACTAAGCAGCAGGAAGGCTGCAAAAGACTTCATTTCTCACTTCTGTGATCTCCTTTGTTTGGGTTTTTTTAAGAATAAAATAATACTTTCAAGATTCAAATTTGGCTACTGTGAAATGGAATGATAAAGCTCAAACTGTTTTTACTGAGCTAAGGGCTTTCAGACAGACTTTTTAATGTGTTGCACCTAGTCTGTTCACACCACTGAACTGTAGGCTTCTTGGAGTTTCTAAATACCCACTAAAATTTGTAACTGTGGTACAGGTACATGAAAAACAAATTAAATTTAAGTTGTTCTTTGAGAACGTTATAGACCATACGTTGAAAATTAGTTGTCCACGTTATTTTCCAAGCCTGTTGTGTTCTAGTCTGCGAGAGTCAAATGATACAATTTGAAAAAGAGAGGCAAAACATAATGGGAAGATGGTTTCCAGTCATAAGAAAAGTAATCCTTAAAACATTTTATACTGTTTACTCTGCTCTGATATTGAAGTAGAAGTTTATTTTCCCTTGCTTCAACTGTGGTGAAATGCTAAATGCTCTTGATGAATGAAATGTAGAAAAAAAATAATAAAAAATATTTGGCTCTAAAAGCAGAGAATAAAATTACATAAAGAGGATAAAATAAATGCAAATCCAGAGCCTTCTGTTAGCTAATTATGAAAATTAAAATAATAATTATGTCTAATCATAGTGATGCAGCAATATATTAATAAGTTAACATTGTTATTCACTATTATTAACTTATTATATTATTAAGTTAATACTGAGCCCAAATGTAGGCATTTGGACCATAAATCTTAGTTCTAGTTATAGTAAAATAAACATTTGAGTGATGGTGGTTTGCTTCATGACTTCAGAGCCATTCATAAACAAAAGTAGCAGCTTTGTAATTTTTAGCCATGCGTCCAGATGAGAAGTCAATGCCAAATTTATAAACAAAGACTTAATATGGTTTTTTTCTGGAGTTATTGTAGTGATACCTTTCCCAACAGGAGACTACTGAATGAAAATTCAATATAGATATTAAAACCTCAAATTTAGAAAGGCAACAAAAAACATGTTGAAAGGTTTGTTTGTGAAGCTGATGCAGGTAACCCGTTCCTGAAGAGGTCTGAAATAAAAAGAAGGGTACAGTAGGTTGGAATAAAGCCAGAGATATGTAATAATGGAAAGATTTCAATGCAGAAGGTCTGGAAAGGCAAAACTATAGCCTTCTAATTTACTAAATTACAAGGAAAACTGCACATATAGAGCAACTGAACCAGCTTAAAAGCTCTGCCCCTTCCAATTTCTGGATTTGTGGGTCACCTGATGTTTTATTACTTCTCAGGTTCTGTTTCCCTCTAAACAGTGGCAGATCCCTTTGTAACACCAGCCATCCAGTTCAGTGTGACAAGAAATTTCTCCATTTCTACCTTCAACAAACTTAATTCAAATTTTCACCAATCATAACAGGAAAAAGGATCAGGCCCCAGGTCTTCCACAAATATCCTCATTCTGGTTGTTCAGTGCAATGAGCTGGTGGAAGAGTTGATGTTAGACTCTTTTTTAACCTGGCTGTCTACCTTCCTTCCCTTCACTCCCTCTCTCCAAATCACAAAGCCTGTAAGTAAAATAAAGCAAACTTTTAAACTCCCAGCTTCCACACAGACTATGAGGGAGCAGCAAGCCCAATACAAAATGAATAGCAGGAATCACAAAAGCATGTTCTTGTACCAGAAACCTTTAATTAAATTTAGTTACCTAAGGACTAAAAGCTTTCTCTGAATGCTTCATGCAACTTAAAGATTCAATTAACCACTTCCATCATGATGTTTTTGTACCACTAGAGTGAAACTGACCTCACAAAAAGAAATCACAATCGATACAGAAGTGCAATCTCTTAGAATTTGGTTAAGTAATGTCACCAAGTTGGTGGAAATAATTACAAAATGACGTCCCTAAATTCTGTGAAAGCAAGGCCAGAATTCTCCAGTGAGGATTGAAAGCTTCACTTGATTCCATTAGGACATAAACATAAGCAGCATTTTTCTTCCTAGGGGTGCTTTCAGGGCCTTTTTATGATAGACCATACTGTGAAGCACTATTTAAACTAAGGTGCCCTTAGTGTTTTCTATCCCCTGAAGTCCCATGATCCAACTGTATCATCTTACTTAGGTTTTAAAGGTAACATTGTTACTAGAGCTGTGAATTGCTTGATATCTTCCTGACTCTCCCCATAACACCAAGTATTTTGAATTATTTGAAGATTTCAGTGGTATCTGAACCAAATCATCTCACTGTTATACATTGCTATAGCCATGGGATGAAAAGAATGAGATTGTAATGGAACCCTAAAAGATGATAGGAAGGGAACTTTAATTTTGAATTACACTCTGACTTTCCTAAGATTTTGGTCTCTCAGAAATGTTTAAAGCATCACACAGACTTTTACCTTGTGCTTTTAAACACTGTAGGAGCCTTATTAATCATCCAGGGTAGATTAGACACAACCTCTTGCTGACCAGTCACATTTCTTTTCCCTAATGGTTCACCAAAGCCTATAATCTGCTCTCTGATTTCAGGCTCTTTTATGAAGGAGACTGCCAGGTTTTCAGCCCTGCTCTGTAGTTTCCCAGTTTCAATCTCAAATATGCTTAAGATAATTCAACTAGTTTTCCAAGCCTTGGGTGTCAGAATGACTTTCTCAGAGTTACAGTAGTACGGATGAGATTATGGTTTAATGGGCCATTATTAGGGGTCTAAACCTTGGCTGTGTAGCAGTAAGAGAAGTCTCTAGAAAGAAAATTGCCCCTTTACGTAATCAAGGTAATACCTAAACCAGAAAGCAGATATTTCCTAGTAGATGAGACCATTATAGGGGAGGTAAAAGGGAGATGAGAAAACATATGAAAGAATATTCCACAGGTACTTTGTGATCAAACCACTGCTCTCTTTCACCCCTGCTGCTCATGCCCAGCAGCAGCTCCCAGTAATGCTTGATGAAATCTTTTCTTGCAGAGAAAAGATGGTCTTTATGCACTGTCCCTTTCTTTCTTTTCACCCTGGAACCCTGAGCAGCAGTGCAAGTTTGGATTTCTCCTCTTCCTACATGCTTCCTCAGTCCCTAATAGATTGTGTTTAGTGCCATTTTATCATACAGAAGCCACTGCTTGTTTATATTTTTTCCTTCAAGCTATCATCTTGGGGAATGACTGTGAAGGCTTAAGTAAAACTAGATCTTAGCAGCCTCCTGCAGTTGTATGTTTGACATAAAAGGTCACAAGAAAGACATGATAGAAAACATTTATATCTCTGTTTCTGAAAGCAATCGATTCAATTTCTAGCCTTTTTTCTAAGTGATGGGCACAGATAGTCTTTTACATACACAGTTCAATATGGTCATGTCCTTCTACTCAGAAATTCCAACTCTTTCACTTCTTGGGAAAGCTTTATTAATACTGGAAAAGTTTATCCCAAAGCCAGATATATTTGTCAAACTTTTTCTTTTTCCCCCTCCAGTGTATTGAGATGTGTAACAGAAAGTGAACTCTGAGAATTTTCCTATCAAGTTAAGTGGACAGATAAACTAGAACCTAAATTTTATAGATGGTCATGGGGACAACCATTACAAATCTCCACAGAAGATCAAAAGAAAACTCCTTCATTATATTTCTTTTTGTCTCCATCTTCTTTATGTGTATGTGCCATTACCTTGGTTTCACTGTTAGTTAAATGGATTTAGTGTAAATAGTATTGGAAACAGAATTTCTTTTATCAGATTACTAATGACTTAAAAAAATAATTAAGTCCACTGAAAAGGCCATTTTTTAGAAAAAAAAGGATGTAAAATCCCCCAACTTATTATATGTTTTGAACATTGCAATAAGCGGGAATGTCCCTCAGTAAAGCATTTAGATAAGGTTTTTAGTTCGAGATGGTTCATAATGATTTTTCCTTAAGGCTGAAGAATGTAGTGGGTGTGTTCTTTAAGTTCCCTTCTTCACCTTAAATGACTTAAATGATTGCTCCTCAGATAAATTATAGAAAGCTGTAGCCGAACTGTGATTGAGGAATATACTGAAGCCTCCCTGAGGACAGACTGTTTAATTTCTGTGCACTCAGCAGTGCTAACTAATTTAAACAGTTTCAATTTTTATATTTTTAACTTCTTTTATGAAATGTTCCAAGACATTTATGAAAGGGAATTTTTATGATTGCTTTGCTTCCTCTTAAATCTATAATGTGAAGAACACCATTCCCACTACTCCCATGGGAGGTAAGGGAGAAGCAGGGGAAAATCTCTGACACAAAGGCTCTAAAGAAGGAGTTACTTGCTTATGGCACCCACTTCTGCCCTTAGCTATGGTGAAATCTTAAACAGGTAGATTACTATGGACAGTAGAGGCCTTTATGATAATCGAGTCTGACTGCACAATGCAGACCAAAGACCTTCACCAATCATTTCTTTATCAAGACTGTAACACTAAGCTGCAATCTTTCTTTTAAAAGGCACTCTAACTTGATTAGAGGAGTTATAACATCCCTTAATAGCTTGTTCTAACAGCTAGTTATCCTCTTTCAAAATTTGTGTATTCAGTATATCAAGATTCAACCTCTAAAATTTGAATCTCTATTATGCATTGAAGAGTCACAGTTCTTCCACAATTAGGTACTATTTAATTGTGATCTTAATCTTTTAACCTTCTTTTTAATAGGCTAAATAGACTGTTATTCATTATGCCCTCATGTTAAAGCTCATTTTTCAGAATTCAGATCATTCTTTTTTAGCTCCTTTCTCTTTGCCTTTTGCTTGAATTCCTGATCCTAGACAAGAGGATCATTTTCAAACGACGGTCTTATTTAAAGTCCCAATTACAACAAAACACCAATCACTACATTCACCTCAGGAAACCCACTGGTTAAAGCACTAGTGTGCTTAAATAGTAATGCATAATGGCATGGACAGACATTGAACTAAATATTCAAGCCAAGAAATCAATTACCAGAACTTGGAGTAGCTTTTCTTCGCTATTGCATCCCTACCATAATGTCCAACAGCCTATAAATAAGCTTATATTAAGCAAAGTGAGTATGGTGGTTTAAGGTTAGAAATAACTGATATGATTAAACCTTCAGACATCCAGTACTCCTAGTACCAAGGGAAATGAATAATGAGTATGGTGCTCTGTAGTTCTGTATTGATCATGCTAGAATATGTACCATGTAAATGGATGATAGCTTGACCTTTAAGCTACCTTTCATAAAGTAGTGCTTCTGTGATCAACTTACCAAGTATATAATTTAGCTAGTCAATGAAGGACCTTGTTTTGAGCTGCTGTGATGCTATAGTGTCCTGTGCTTACAGAAGAATGTGTAATGCTAATGATGACTAGGATTTCTTTAAATGCCCCATCTGTGCTTCACTACCTCATGCAGATTATGATGAAACTAATCACAGAGATCTCATCCAAAGCAAAGTCCTGTATCAAGTATTTTTCAGCCTGTTATAGCTTTTAACATTAGGATTTTTACCCATCTACAAAACTGCAACATATAAAGTTTCTAATTCATTTGGCAATTAAGTCAAACTTTTTCAATAAAAGTTCCAGGTTCTTTTTGTCTTCTTGTGTCTTCGTTAGTTACAGAGCCTAATGATTATCAAGAGTATAAGATGTTACATTACTAGTGTTCCTATGCCTTTTAATGATGTCAGTTTGAAAGCATCAGATATATCACATGTATTGTGAAGCCATCACAGTCACATCTAATAGATGTGGGTGCAGTTTAACAACACAATGAGAGATTGAAAGATATCCCTACTGTATCAGATCCCACAGTATTACAGGGAAGAAGAGAGATAAATCTGTGCTAGTGCTAGCTGCCACTTCATGTCACCTGCATGAATTTCCTGATGTAGCTTGTTTAAACTCCAGTGCACTTCCTTTCATATTACCCTCTTCTGCTATACAGACTCTGCAGGTCTTGATCAGTTTTCCAGATTATATTTTTATGACAGTCTGAAAAATTATCAATTTAAAGCACAGTGCTAATGGGATAAACATTCCAAAACCACACATGGTGTTCCAGCCCTGACACATGTATAATAGGCAGGTCAGATAAAAGATGGGGAAAAGGAAATAAGTGTTTTAAAAATAAATGCAGGGAATGGAGATACAGTTATCATTTAAAAAGATAATGATTCTGATGAAGTGACGAGGAATGAACAGAAAGCTCTTGCTTTCCATTCAATTCTAAGAAAATATTACTTCACTTAGAAGTTGGATATGAGGTGGCGGAATGAGTACATCAACAAGGAAGAGTGGGTTCAGAATGGCTTGGGGTTGTGACAAAGCCTGTTTTGTTCATTAGTAAACCATTTTCAGGACTCTTGCTCCAGAATAGTTCCATTTTTTTTGTGATGGAAAAAAAATATTGCATTAATGAATTTTAAGAAATTATTAAAATACATTGCTTTGTATTTTCTAAAAATATGTTAGCATAAAAGTGCTAGAGAAAACATGTATTCCAAAAGCTGAAGGTTAGCAAGCTCGTAAGCAGCTGAAACCAGGAATTTGTAGTCCAAGGTGTTGGGAAACCTCAAAAAATGGTGCTTCCAACCCTACCTGTAATATGATCAAAGGGGAAAAAATCTACCAGAGTTCAGAAGAGGAGTGTGTGTTCTTCAGAGACAAAATGCCTTGAAATTCAGAAGCTGGTTGTAAAAGTGATGGTAAGTTAAAAAAAAAAAATCTAAAATGCAATAAGATGCACAAATGCTGGGAAAAAGAGAATCAAAAAGGCATAATGACTCCTGTAGTTCATTTCAGCTTACGAAATACTCAAAAAAAAGTCTTTTATAAGCACTTAGCCCAGTGATTCGGTGGTGGGTTTGCCTTGGACATCTACCAGACATCCACTAAGCCACTCTTTCATTCCCCATCCTGAAGAGAGGGAGAGCAGAGAGATCACCCACCAATTACCACCATGGGAAAAAAGAGACTTTATTTGAGAAAAAAAAATAATTTAAATAGATTTGGATAGTGAGAAACAAAGACAAAATAAAAACAACTTTCTCCTCATCCCTTCTTCTTCCCAGAGTCAGGTTCACTCCTTCATTCCTGACTCCTCTAATCCCTCCACTCAGAGAAGCATGGGCAAACAAGGAATGAAGATTTATGATCAGTCCATAACAATTTCTCTCTATCACTCCTTCCTACTCACACTTTTCCCTTTCTCCAAGTGCAGGTTTTCCATAGACACCAGCTTCCTTCAGGGCTTATTCCTTCCCTACCCTTGCTGTGGGGTCCTCCATGGGCTGCAGGGGAGTCTCTGCTCCAGCTCCTGGAGCACCTCCTCTCCCTCCTTCTCCACTGACCTGCGTGCTTGCAGAACTGTTTCTCACATTTCTTTCCTCACTCCTTTCTCTCTCCACTGTGCAGCATCTTTCCCTTTCTTGCCCTTTTCCCAGAGGCACCAGCAGCTTGGCCGATGAGCTCAGGTGTGTCCTGCAGTGGATCCATCAGATCTGGCTGGAGCTGCCTGTGTTCAGCACATGGCAGCCTCAGCCTCTTCTCACAGAGGTCAGTGCAGCATATCCCCACTGCAACACCTTGCCACAGATGCCCAATACAGATCTGGTATATCTCCAGGTTTTTAGCGGTTTTGCAAAGAAATGAATGGGTCCTCATCAAGAAATAAAGGATTTTTGCTATGTGTATGGTGCTTGAGTTAAAAAAAAAAAATAATTGAAAGAATTAGTTACTGCTTCATCTTGAGCTATTGAACCTCCTGGAGCATCTTAAACAGGATGCATGTGCTCTCCCTTGGCATGGATGTCCTCTGCCTGTCCAGCTATAGAGCTGGATGCAGAAGCAGCCATTCACACACTGCATGGGATCTGTAGTCTTGGAAGAAAGAGTAGACTTATGCTAATGGAGTGATTTGCATGAAAATCCAGAGGGTCCTCCATTCTATGTACATCAGGCCCTTTATGCTCTGATGTACAAGGCTGAACACATGGAGTGATTTGATAGTTCAAGAACCTAGTCACTAAAGAAGTATGTAATAATTTGAAGGTGAAGATTAGATTATGAGAATTACAAGGCAATGCAAGCATCTCTGTGTGGTTGTTGGAATTTTGTAATCAAATTCCATCTCAGTGTGAATCACTTTTACTCACAGATCATCTGCCTCAGCGCACATATTCCAAAGGCTCAACAAAAGGAATAAGAACACCTACCAGATGCCTCCAAACATTTGTTCAGTCCTCCCTGCAAGGTGGCTTGAAAGAACCATTGCATCCCAACTCACTCACTTTTGCTCTTTTTCTTTCACATGGTGGCATTGACCTTCACCCTGAGATGACCTGATGAACGGGGTTAAAGAGATACGGGGGATACTGCAGAGAGATGCAAGGTTGCATTGTACAGGCTTTGCACAACCAATGTGCAGAATGGGGCATATTCTGGTGTGAAATAGCAGGTTGTGTTCCAAGGATGCAGAAGGGCAGGTCCCTGATGTGGGATACCCACACTGGGTCCTGGTTTTTCTGCTTGTTTGTTTTGGTGTTGTATTTTTCTAACTTTGAAATCTTATTTACATATTAGACTAGATTGCAACTCTTGCAAGGTGTCCAAATCATCGGGCCAGCTTCCCACTGAAAAGAGAAACAATGAATCAGAGAGATTTCTTAGATGAGCCTATGTTTATATGAAATGTTTACCAGTCCTTGTTGTTTGAACAGAACAGAGATCATTGCTTTGCATGCCTGCTGGGAGGAACAAAGAGAAATTGGTTTAATTTTAAAGAAAGAAGATTCTGCCTGGATGTTAGCAAAAACTTTGTAACTGATAGGGAGACAAGAGCCCAAGTCAGGATAATGTGTCATTGAGGGCTTTCCAGAAGAAACTGGGCAGCAGCTGCGAGGGCTTCTGCACCAGAACAGGAATATGCCCTAAATAATCTTTTGAAGTTTTTGTCTTTGGTTTTATGGTTTTCTCTGTGCAAACCATAAATAACTAGTGTTTAATCTTAAAGTACACAGAAAGATTTTCTTTTTGAATATATATATATTTCAGGGAAAAAAACCCAAACCAAACCAACAAAATTAACACTCCAAACCAAAGCCTGTTCAATGAAAGAACAGCACTGATTTTGACAAACCACTCAGTTCTGGACTCTCATATATCCTGGACTGGCTCTGTGACTTTTGAGCTGAGAAAGGTTATTCTTTACATGGCTCTAAAGCAGGAACTTCTCTACAGTGTGTCAGACTTCAAAGGCTGCTTGTTAGACAGAAGTACTGGTGATGGTGCCTGCTGCTGTTGTACCAAGTTGCAGATGGAGTTATGAATCCCTCTTTTTCCCTTCTCCTCTGCAATATCCTCATTTTTTTTCAGTCCTTCTTGCAGCACTTCTGTACCTACCTCCAAGATCTGAATTTCAGTGTTACAATTCCCCCAAATCATTGCAACATTAAGAATTTCCATCTCGGTACATCTATTGTGGCAATGCACCCCACATTTCTCTGTAATAGAATTTTCTTTCAGATGACTGCAGAACATCTATTTAACCAGTTGATAAAACGAGTAAGACAATTCAGTGGCAAAGCTAACTGATGTGTATAATCAAGGAAACCTGAGAACTTTTTCTTCCAAGCAGATCTGGCAATTTTCAAACCAATTTTGTTAATCAAACAAAACCAGGTGCGGGAGCTAAAAATAGAGCTGTAACCTCAAATGTGCTTTGTTCTGATAAAAATTTTGTCTCACTCTTTTTTCTTCCAGAGGAATTTTAAGCAGACTGTAAGAGACGATGAATTAGAGGGCTGCACAGTTCTGCATGAAGGTGAATACAGAAGGCTGCAAGGTTCTGCACAACTGTGAATTAGAAACTTTCTGTGTAACAAGGATGTTTTGAAACTAGCAAAAAATGTTTGCTACTTCTGAAAGTAGTAAAAAATGTACACTTTGAAAACCATTAAAATCTACGTTATGATAACCAAAAATGTTGGTTGAAGTGGATTGCTTTATGTTTAGAACTGTGTGAACTAAACATAGAAAAGAGTCTACTTTTATTGCTATTTATATTTAATGTGATAGAAACAAGAGGCTTCCATATAACTGGGACCTCATTGTTACACATAATACAAGTAGAAAACAATTCTTTGCTGAGGAAAAAAAGGATAGAAAGAGATTTAAAAGCACGTATTCATGTGCATAAGGATAGAGTAAGGTGATTATAGTAACTGCTTGAAATATTTCAACACACAGAGGCTCTAATGTTATTAAAAAAGACATTTCAGGCATCTGAGTGTGTCTCTCCATGTGGACTGTAAAAGTGCAGCCTCTAAAAACCA
The DNA here is from genome assembly GCF_001715985.3 of Manacus vitellinus. NCBI lineage: Eukaryota > Metazoa > Chordata > Aves > Passeriformes > Pipridae > Manacus > Manacus vitellinus. The sequence goes on along the minus strand of NW_021938789.1, from coordinate 4,165,286 downwards.
GAATTATAGAATGACATGAGGAATACTTTCCTCTCTGCTAGCAAATAACTGATGACCTTTGCTGAGGCCTGATTCACACCCCTCTTAACAAGGGGCAGCTTCTTAGACTTCTGCAAAATAATGCTTTGTGAAAGGTGCAATGGGGAATAAATGTCCTTGGCTTGTAATACCTGAGTTTGTCGAGTGTTCCACTCCATTGATCCTCAAATACAGTGAATAAACAAGATCCACACTCTGAGAAGTCTGATTTTTCTGAGAATGCACCTGCTCTATCAGAGGAAGTTGAGCATAAGTATCACTAGTGACTGAATTTGGTTTGTATGTTAATATATTTTCATTAATTTTGGTTTAGAACAAGAAAGATTAAGCCACTTTGCAATATTTGCTTTTGTATGCTACAGTATGAACGCAAGAGATGTGACTTTCTCCTGACTACTTACACAGAGGTACACACAAGGTAAGGTTTTACTTCTCAAAGTGTAAGTGGTTATAAGAGGGGGAGGAGAACAGAAGGCTTAGAACAATAAGAGTGATAATGAGCAATCTGGATGCCAACTGCTTTTATGAGCATTATCAAATCAAAGGGAAAATGTGCTAAAGGGAATAAGGATGAATCAATGCATGGAAAACTGAGGGCAGCACAACACACATTTTGATCCTATAGCAACTGAATTATTTATATTTAAGATTGGAAAATGATCTGTCTGCATAATTTCCAGCAATTTCAAAACCAAAGAGCATTTAATTTCCTTACTCCCTTACCTCAGTCGATTGATGGACTATAAAAAATGAATTTTTTTTTGTTATTTAATAAAGTTTCTTTTAATGTACACAGCTAAGCCTATTCTGGAGGGGGAGAGGAAAATACAGGGATGGAGTTGGTATTAGAGGTTAATACTCCCTGTGAGGGAGTATTTATTAAAGCAGTAGTGGAACAAATCCTTCATAAAGAGCCTCTTGGACATGCCATTAGATACTGGTGAAATCCTGTGTGTGCAGAGTCTGTTTGGAGAAACAAACTTTGCATGTGAGGGCTCTGCCATAAGCATTTGCAGATGTCAGGTTCCATCTCCTCTGCCTGAAAGCAGGGTGAGGCTGAGGCCCCTCAGCAGACGTGCCCTTGTGTGATCTCAGCTAATATATGCAGGACTTAATATATTGTGAGACTTTTTGCTTATCCTCCTTGCAAGACTTTCACATGAAAGTTCCCCAAGCAACTGTGCTTCTTTTTATTCTCTGCTACAACCTGGCCTGAGACGCAGGGGTGGTTTGCTGGGACTCACAAACTGGCCAGTCCTCATTCTGGCTTTGTAGCAAATTTGATTTGGCCAAAACTGTGGCCTCAGCCATCACTCACACAGAAGCATATGGGAATAGGCTAATATGTCCCTTCTCCCATCTGCTCTTCTGGGCTGTGGAAAATTTCCCTTCCAGTCCTCATGGCGAGTTGTTGCCTGGCCAGCCATGCCATGAGCTCTGTGGCTGTGTGTGCCTGGAGGCCTCTAACTTGGTTTAATCAAAACTGTTGCTCACCAAATATAATTACTTGCTGGGCCACTGAAACTGTGATTTCCTTCCTGCTTCAGACTGAGCATTAGAGAATTCATCACTGAAGCTCAGGTCTTCCCTTCCTTTCAATGAATGTTGTAAGTCTTAAGTTCCTGGCTTACAGTTTACTCTGGGCAAAATGATACTTAGATTATCTCTGTATAGAGGAAGAGTTTTCACCTGTGAATGTGAATGGCTTTCCCCTGCCAGACTGTCCTGTAGGCTGCGCTTAGAGGAAAGCCATGAGAAATAATTTTCAAATTTCTTCTGTTGAGAACTTGAATGACAGAGAAAGAAAGTAAAAATTCCACCCCAAATTTATCCTTCCTGCAAATACCAAGGAAACACAGATACCCTCTTGAAACTCAGCTGCCCAGCACCTGGAGAATCCTACCCCATCCATCCCACCAAGATTTTTCCAGCAGCATTGTGGTTAGCATATATTTTGTTGCAGATGCTCATTCGTATTCTCCCTGTCACATTGCATGAACTTTCTGCCCCCATAAAATGTATAGAGGAGAAAATGGCTTAATCTGAGAGTTTCTGAATCACTAGAGTTCAATACAGGGAACAAGTCTGAGCACTGCAATAGTCAAGTCTGTTCAGAGAGGCAGCTGTAAATGAGTGAGTCCACCTGGCTATATCTGTGAATGTTGCCACTGTATCATATAAAAGTTTCTTGTTTTAAAGTTTAAATCCATACATTTGTCCATAGGATTATTTTGCTTACAGCCTTACATCTAGAGTGTGATTGAACCATTTACTGAGATGACATACATGTCAGCATAAAAATAAGTATTATTACAGGACCATATACGTAAACATACCAGAAGTGTATCCTTAACTGAGTCTTGCTTAGTGACCTGGGAATACATCTTATGTAGGATTGATTATACACTCCTGAGCTAGCAGGGAACATGCATGCAAGGGTACATGATATAAATAAAGCTCTGATGCAAAAAGGTTCAGCATGGAGCTCTTAACAGAGATGTTTCCTACAGGCAGCTTTTGGCATTGGCTTTGTTCACAAAGGTCTCATGATCTTACAGAAAAAGAATTTAGCTTCTAAGTACTTGGTGTGTTTAGAAATGCAAATATCTTTGTCCCTGGTACTTCTGATGGCTTGTCAGATTTAGGTTGCTGTAAGTGTGTGAAAAAAATATTCAGAAAAATGACCTCCTTTTGCTTTTGTTAATATGATATCCCAAAATTATCTCTCCTGTTCTAGTTTCTACTTGCTTTTGAGTCAAGCCCAATTATTCCTGCAGCTTTCCAGCTGAATGAACAACATTTCAGGGGACTGCTCACCTATGTATGCTGAAGCACAAACACACACACTGCTCATCTGTCAATCAACAAGCCTTTAATAACTACAGCACACAAAGAAATTTTGTAATCATTATACAGGCTATGTCTAAACCTACTCTGAACCCTTTTCATGCCCTCTTGACCCTCAGAAAACTAAAGCAGATTTTGATCCACTAGTTGGGAAGGGGGCAATTTCAGTAAATCCTAGTGCTATTTGTTAAATGTTAAAAAATTATCAACAGAACCTTTCTGACTAGGAAAGCAGGTAGGATAACAAACTGTCTGTTCTTTCATTGCCAACAGCTACTCAAATAATGTTTTTTACAATAACAGAGTTGACACCAAACCTGTTCATACCAACATAAGTACAGCATGTCCCAGCATAAGGAGAAATGTCCTCAGAGCAGTCCAGCCTGTGAATTACAATTAAGACCATGTTTGCCCCATGCTGTGGAACATGGTATGAAGATTCCTGGGGGACTGCTGACATCCAGTGTCCCAGGTCACCATTTTTCTGTGATTTTATCCCTTTTCACACACCAACAGACCTGCTGAGCAGGAATCTCTTAACACAATTGTTGTGGCTGTTAAACTGAAGGCAGCTGCAAGGTCCCTCCCAGTGCCTGCCTCTTACTGTGCTCAGCAATGGCATGAGGAGATGCAAAGCAACTCATCTATCTTCAGTCAGGTTAGGGAGCCTGTCTCCTTCTAAAGTCTTTGCTTTTGCCTGCTTGAACCAGGCCACAAGCCTGGTTCAAGTAAGTCTCCTCAGTAGCTTAGGGGAGAGTTGATGGATGCTGTGGCTTGCATGGTTCTTATTGGGATTTGGCCAGGGCATTGATGTTGGCTATTCTCATAAAGCAACATAAGCTATCAGAGAAAAAGAAATCGAAGATACTGCAGTAAGAGTGGAAATTCTTAGGTGAAATTTGTTACTAATGTAGCTCCATAGAAATATATCAGCAGGGAATTTGCCCCACAGACTTTTTTAAATACAAGAGTTTGCAGAAGCTTTTGGTGACAGAGACAGTTAAAGGAGCCAATTAAATAATAGCTGTCCTAAAACCAACTGGAAATTGCCTTTAATATCGGAATCCATCTGTGCCAATAAGTGAAGCCTACTGGGGAGAAGATGAAACAAAAAGAAATAAAAGTGTCATGGCTACTGGCAGACAAGTAGATAAAATTCAATTAGCTTAGCTTGAAACATGCATTCACTGCTGTGAATGAAGTTTAACTTTTCCCCCTCAGTTCTGGAGTGGATACTGTTTTATACATCCTGTCCTGAGAAGAAAACTTCTTTTTCCTTTTGGACTTTCCTCCCATATCTAATATGTTATTATTACAGCCTGAAATCTCTTTTTTATACTGAGAAACAGCTTCCCTACCTATCAGAGCAAGATAGAAATATTTTCATCATATACTAAATGTATACTTTATCTGAGCAAGACCAGTCACTATTATTCACTAAAAAGAACACAGGAAATCTATAATGCTAATTCTGTAGATGTTTCTAAACAAAATTAGAGTCTGTGCCCTCTTGAACGTTTTCTGTTCATCATCTCTGAATTTTGTGCTCTGAAACAATTGCTGTAGTATTATGTAACAGGCATTCCCTCTTGAAGCTAATAAAAAAATGCCTCACTAGCTGTTACTGCCACAAGTTCTTTTGAAAAATGACATTCTCTTCTTAATAATGATATTCTCAGCTGCATTTTAGAAGATAAAAATACAAAGCAATCTGTGCTTCAGTAATAATGATCTACTTATTTTTTATGTCTCCTTTTTAGTAAAATACTTTCACTCATGCATATGATTAAAAAACCATCTTGCTGATCAGTTGGCTTTAGAGCTGTCACAAATTTTTCATCAAGCAATGTACAGTAGATGAGCCTGAACAGTTTACACTGATTGAATGATAGAAAGTGTTTTATTGATAGAACATATTATGAAAACACAAAGTATTGATGGCAGGGACTGAATAAAAAAAGGTATTGTTTTATGACAACAAAAGATTCCCTGAAATGATTTTCAAAAGCTGCTAAACCATAGCAATAGAAATTGGTTATAATCCAAGCAAAGAGATTTAACATAGGGCTTTTTGCTTGGGATCAGATGAAAGATTTTCAAAACCTAAAGTTATACCTTTAGTGTCTAATAGTTTCTGAAGTTATTTTAGTCCAGACTGAGGTTACCTGAGTTCCAAGCTTAAGCTTTTGCCATGCTGATGGAACAGCTCTTTCTGAAAACAACCACTGTTTGAGCCAGTAAGTGCTGTGATGTAGCCACGTGTGTGGGTAGTCTTCCCCTTCAGAACTGTGGTTTGTTTAGTTAACTTTGGTGAAATCCAGATTCTGACAAAAGCATTACAAAAGAGTCGAGAATAAAACAAAAGACAGAAATACGCCTGTCAGGTACTCACATTATCACCTCTGATCTTAGATGGAAAACTAGAACTAGGCTAGGTTTCTAGACTAGAAACCCTGGTATCTCATACAAAAATCTCTGAAAACAAGTGACTTATTAGGCATCAGAAATTTTCATTCCAATCTTCCTACTGTTTCTCTTATTTGGATTTCAGGAATTTTTCAAGAAGAAAGATCCTGAAATTCTTAATTTTTTGCAGTTATGGATTTTTGTTTTCTCCACGCTTCTGTAGCAAAACAGGAAAAAAATGTAAAAGTAGGAAGGCAGGTGCAGAGGAATAAAAATATAGAGAAAAGAGCTTTAAATCATATGGTTTGGGAGAGTTTTTCTCAAAATTGATTTTTTTTTCCATTTGAAAAAAGAAAAGGAAGTAGTAAAACTCTGAGAAACACTGTCAAAATGGGAGAATAATGTTGAAAACTAACTCCAGTTCTCTTGCTAGGTAGCCAGCAGTACAAAAAGGGATTCCATTTTTGTTAATTATTTTTTTTTCTCATTAAAATGCCTTTGAAAATTGACTCTAATCTGTGTGGTGGCATAGAGGAAAATCTTCCCTATTTGCTAGATATAGATATATGCAAGTGAACCGTTGCTATGAGAGTAAAAATATCATAACCTGGCGAGAAACAGCATAAGGATCCCTCTGGAAACAGGATTGAAAGACTCCCCTTCTCAGTGACTTCAGTGATAGCTTGTTTTCTTCCTTTCCATCCACTGATCAGATGATCCTTCTAGTAACACCTCCACCCACCTCTCAAAGCTGCTCACAATATTCAGGGTTTCAGTAGAAGTCTGTCTCCCATCCCAAGAGATTTTCTTGCTTGGTCTTGCCAGACATATCACCAGCTGACCTGGCTCAGAGGTGTAGTTGGATTCAACTTGGCAGCCCACTGAGTTCAGTTCCTGACATTTGCAACATCTTCCACTGTTCTTGAAAACTGCTGCTAGTTATCACAAGTCTGTGTGCTCTCTCCCAGCAAAACCCTCTATCAGCTCTGTCATACAGTTCTCATGCAGAGGAGGCATCAGCTATTGAGGCAGCTGAACACAGTAGTTGTGTAAAAATATACTCTACCTTTATAAGGTAAGAGCTCATTCCCTTTCCCCCCCTCTGAGCCCCAGAATTCAACTACAATGATGGATCATTTCTAGAGGAATCATGAATAGCTGGCCCATGCAAGATGAATGCTCTTTGACAGCGTATTTCCATTTCATGAATGAATGATGCTTTCTGCTCTACAGTCTCTTCACAGGATTTGCTAATCAATATTCTAAGGCTACATAAGACTGGAGCTATAAATTCTTCAGTATTTCTCTACCTGATTTTGCAAGAACCAGCAATATAAGAATTGTATTTTACTGTTATATATGCTGAATCTATTGGTTTATAGTAGGCTATTGCAATCATAGCTTCAGCAAAACCATAGTTGGTGTTTTAAGAGCCCAGTTGACCTAAGCACTAATTGTCTCAAATATTTTGGAGGTTGAAATGTCACATACTGTTTTTCTGAGCAGAAGTGAAGCTTTTCAAAAAACTGGAGGAAAACCTGAGTAATCTGCACCAGAATATTTAATCACTGATTAAGTGATTCCTATTTCATAAGGTGGTTTCTCCTAGGCCCCACTTGGAAGCTGAGGCTAATGGACTAATAGTCATCTGTAGCTCGTGCACAACTGCAGAACTGGTATCCTCTGTGTTCTTTCTTATGTGTTTCTCAAATTTATCCCCAGATATACCTACTGAAATAAAGAATTGTTTTACAGTATTGCAGAACTCTGGATCTAAAAGATTACAAGAAGGCAGCAGCATCTCTGTTACTTTGTGCAGGTGCAGTTGTGAATGATGGGAGTGAACCTGCTTGTGTTTCTGAGCTCTAAAATCAGTTAATTCAATTGCAGGGCAGGACTCATCTATTTGAAATGAACAGGAGTCTGTAAATGCCAGCTTACAGTCATTTTGCTACTTTATTTCCTTGCACTTGCTGCACTTTTGCAGGGGATTTGTGGAACAGGGAGGAAACATGAGGGAACTAAAAAGAGAAAGGGACATTCATTAAAAAAAGTAAAATGATAATTAATGGGTATTAAAGAGAAGCAGTCAAGGGCCTATAAAACCAATATCCCATCATTAAGGAAGGCAATTCAGTTATAGAATCAGTGCACAGGCAATTACATTCTTGTCGAGGGACCCTGAGGCTATTCATGGAAATATTTACCTGACTCTCTGTGTGTGTTTGCTCCTTAAAAAAAGAATAAAAGTAGAACTTGAGCACAAAATCAAACTTTTAAAAGGACATGACAAATTTACATCTACACATTATCAATTTAAGGGAACAATTTACATTTTTAACAATACTAAATAAAAACATATTGTTATCCTGAATTGTACTTTATTTTTCCACAGTGTAACTTTTAAGTGCTTGAGTTGAATATTTAGCTAGCATATAAAGAAAGCACTCCTCACTTGTTTTGAGCTTCAGATGTTTAAAAATGGCTTATTTCTGATATTTTAATCTTGGGACATATGTAGTTGTCATTGTAGGATGTGCAATTGCTTGGGAAAAGTTATAAAAATAACTTCAAAGAATAGAAACAGAGCACACTGATTTAGAAGTCTCATGAGTGAAGTGTTCTGGGTATACGTAGACAAAACGTTGATATTTATCATTCCAAGTTTTTTCCACATTCAGACAATTTGTCATTATTTGCATCCTGAGGAGGAATCAGGCTTCCAGACATCCAACTTGCCCATAAGAAACCCCCAAACAGTAACTGTTCTAGACTCACCAAAGTCTCAATTCAAGCACTGTTCCCAGAACCACAGCTCCCACAGAGCTCCTTCCCAACACTGTACCACAGACAGTGAGAGGTTTCCACACTGAATATTTACAAATAACAGGAACTTTAACTAAGCAGAAAAATATAAGGCAAAAGTTTTCTTCTAAAAATTGTTCTGGCCTTTAGCTGTAATTATAGAAACATTTAGGCTGGAAAAGACTTGAGTCCAACCACTAACCCAGCACTGCCAAGTCCACCACTAAACCATGTCCCAAAATGCCACATCTATATGTCTTGTAAAATTACCTCCAGAGATGGTGACTCAAATACTTCCTTGGGCAGCCTCTTCCTTTTGGGTAGCTTGATAACCCTTTAGGTGAAGAATTTTTTTACTAATATCCAATCTAAACCTCCCCTGGTGCAACTTGAAGCCATTTCCTCTTGTCCTTTCACTTGTTCCTTGGGAAAAGAGACTGAGGCATCTACCAATAAATGGTCAGTTCTGTGGTATCTTTGGTAGATATATAAATTAGCAAACTCAAAGTTTTTAGAGATACTTCAGTGAAGCTGGATATAAAAGTAGACATTGATGACACATGTTGCAACCCTCACCAATTCAAGTCATTTAAAGCAAAGCCAGAAGACAAATGAACAAATGAACTCCTTAACATGTAGTACCTCAGTACTCCTCAACTTTTTATTATTTCTTTTTCTAAAAATAATGATCTAGGACTCCTGTAGTACTTTTTTTGCTCATAATTTTCAAAAGTATTTACAAATTAAGTGCATATACTGTAATGAAGCAAAGAGGTAAATGATTGAAATGAAAGGTTCAAAGCATCTGGCACACTGGGCAAGAGGCCAGCAATTGAACTAGATACAAATCCTTGTCCAAGGCTCAATAATTTCTCCATTTGCTGTTAACTTCTTATAAATACAGTGTTAAAATTTTTGGGCTCAGAACTAACACTTTTACCTTTATCAAAGGTTAAATAAAACTGTTGGCATTTAAAAGTATTTTTGGAGTCACCATCATGACAGAATTGGGTCTCAAAGGGTTTTCTGAACTTTCTGAGGCCAAGTGGGAGCGCAAATGGCACCAGGTGCTTTTAAGACACACTGGAACTTCTTAAAAGCAGTGGAGGTGGGCAGAAAGAAACGGGTTTGATAACTAAACAGAACAGTGCATTTATCATCTGTAGCAATGGGACCTGTGCTCTGTTGATCCTATGAACAAGACTGTGGAAGAACAAATGAATTCACCACTCCCTCACCCTGGTGGGCTTCAGCTGCCTCAGTGGTGTCCACAGAGCAGAGACTCCAGCAAGCAGCTGTTCATACCTTGCTGCAGATTTGGCCCCAGGCATCTTGTTTCTTGGGTGGACACAGAGAGGAATTAGATACTTTATGTTGTACTTGTGCAAGCTGCATCAAGGATTATATCTGTATATTAAGAGCATTTCTGGCCCTGTGATATATTTAGTGGCAACCAAATAACCAATCTTATAACTTACATGGAATATACAACTGTATTGCCGTGCCTCACAAGAGCACCTGCATTGTAATCACAGAGAAACATTACTGGCATTTTGAAAGGAAGGATTTTCAATTCCAGATATGACATTATATTCATAAATTCTTCAGTTAGCACCTGATCCTCTGAAATGCCACTTCTACAGAGAGTCAGGCACCTTCCGTGCAAAAATGAATGGGGAATGAAGCAACATGTCGTGGTCAGGGATTTCCCATTGCTCAGGCTTTAACTAAAGTCTTCAGCTGTGTATGGAAATACACTTATTTCCTTGTTATTTTTATTCCACTCACAGCAGCTGTGGTGAGATTTGGTGCTTTAGAAACTATATTCCTCACTACTTCAGAGTCAGTAGATCAGGAAGATACATTTGACCTACTGGACATAAATATAGTTTGTTTTATTTGGGAAAAACCAACCAACCAAAAGCAATATTTTGGCTGGAGTTCTAAAGAAAATGTCTGTAAAATATTTGTATGTGATTGTGCCTCTACTGTGGTATGGGCTGTGAGGGAATGGGATTTTGCAGGGGAAGGCAACATGTTTGTAGGGCTCTCTAGTTACTAAATTAATTCTAAACAAAGAAAAGGTTTGTGTACTGGATCCAGCCAAATGTGTGTTAAACAGAATTCATACACAGATGACATAAAAGTTCTAGAGATTTAAAAGGGCTAAGGGTTTGCTCATGTATAGCAATATATGTGCATCTTTCCATAGAATATTACTTTGATGCTATCCAGACACTAGGACTTTTATTTATTATTAGGAGGAAACAGGTCTTAGAGTAATAGTCTAATTCAGGTTGGAAGGGACCTCCATATGCCTCTAGCCCAGTCTCCTGAGAAAAATAGGGTCAGGTGTAAGGCCAAACCAGGTTACTCAGGGCATTATCCAGTTGTGTCTGGAAAACCTCTAAAAACAGACAGTACAGCCTTTCTGGGCAACCAAGGTATTTTATTACATAACACAAAAAAACCTCAGGGATAAGTAAATGCATTGAGTTAATTGAGTTGTGCTTGATTAATCAGAAAACAAAATGGTTAATTTGCATCCAAAAGTCCTAATGACTCTTTAATATGTTTATTCCCAACATTTAAGGTTTTTGGCTTTGTTGTTTGGTTTTTGGTTTGTTTGGTGTTTCTTTTTTTTTTTTTTTGCATTACCAAAATAGAAAAGGAACAGCTATTCTTGTAGTCCTGTTAAACATCTTTTCTGTTTGTTTCTTCTCTGAAAGAAGGGGGGCAGGGGGGAAGCAATTTCTGTAATTAATTAGTAGTAACTTTTACCACAACAGAAATCTATTTAACACACAAAATGTTATAGCACTTTTTGAAAACATTGTAACCTGAGGGAAGCCTCAACCTATGTGTCTATCAGTTATGTCAAGCTGGAGATGGCAGAATTAGGTAAGAATGAACTGCTGCTGAACTCTTCAACAGACAGGTTCCTTTTCCTTTGATATTTACTATGGATGACTACTTTTTAAAATTACTTTTAAATCCTTTTTTTTTCCCTTTAAGACTATAATTGGGGACAATCCCCTTCCTTATTATGAAAAGTATGAGTTTGATAGACATTGACTGACACTTCTGAAGGTGGTAAACACTGTCAGCAACCCACCTCTGTACAAAACATTCACCTGGCACTCAAACTCCCTCTATAGTCGTAACTTTATCTGAAAAATATACAGAGTAGCCCCAAATGTTTGTTCCCAACAGTATTGCCAGTTAGGGATTCCATCATGCCTAATGTTGGAATCATATGTGTTATTTCTTGACCCTTCAATCTTTATTTTTCATTGAGTTTCCAGGTAATTTCTGGATTAGGAAGGCATAGGTTCAGTAATCTCAAGGGAGGTCACCTTCAAGTCTGAGAAAATGATGATCCAGCGATCCAAACTGTATCCCGAGAGACTTGCACTAAAAGAAATGGGAAATATGAAAGATCTCTGGGCTTATAATTTTTTTTTTTTAATTTTTTCCTGAATTTGGGCCTTGACCCATAAATAAGGTTGGTTATTTCAGTGACTAGTTTTGGAGGATCTTGGGTAGATTTTTTTTTTAAGTAGTATTTGTGATTTCTGTACTTCGCCACGAGTACAGAAAAAGTCCACCCCTTCAGGGTATAAATCATAGGTCAGAGTTATTCCCTGAGGGTACTTGTTCAGCACATAGGAAAAACAGGCATCTAGAAATGGTGACTAAAACCACAAACACAGTCCTTAAAAAAACCGTAGCAATGTTAGTGTTTCCCTACAAACTGGAGGCAGTTCCTTCCTTCTTCCTTATTCTGCAAAATTCAAACTGCATGAGCTACCTACCAGATGGAGACAAGCAAAGGAGAGAAACATTCAGTTTGCATATCCTGAGAGGATTCACGTGCAAGTTCTGCAGACCTGTGACGTTCACAGGGGCAGAAACAGAACTCTCAAGCACAGGTAGAACTTTATACACTGGAGCTTAGCAGGCATCTGAGAATCAATAGGTGGGTTTGCAATTGGAAGGATCCACATAAAGTGGAAGCTTGTTAAGATTTATCTACCTAAATGCCTTAATCTTTTGGTTTCTCATCTGAAAAACGGGCATGACAATCCCTCCTTAATGCATAAAGGCATTGACAGACTAAGTATAACAAAGGCTATGAAGCATTTAGATAATGGAGCTCAGAGCTGAGTGCCCATAAACCCAGGGGCCTGAGCTACCCAAGATCCAGGAGCCTGGAAGTCTCGGCTTCCTGGCACCTCATCCAGCAGTCTGCCCAGGAGCCAGCCAGCCAAGCCAGTAAGCAGTCGGGCCCACAAAAGCTGATTAAAGGTCTCCTGGTTTCCATTATATATGGGGTAAACCAGACACATTCTTTAAAGAAGGATCATATTTCATCAAACTGGCTTTTTTTTTTTTGTTTACAGAAAAACATGCCACCAGGAATATTTAATCACTTCTACTGCGAATTGTGTTGTTAAAACAACACATCCTGTTTCTCTGATGTGCCATGTGACAAATCCAAAGTAGTGCCTGATGGATTGACTAAAAGTCTCCCTTTAATTACCTACAGAAATTGCTGTTGATGTAAACAAATCAGTGTCAACCTTAGGGAATGCACGTTTATAGACACTTTGAAACTCTGCACACAAGCATTTATTGGTGATAAAACCATGTGGCTTGGAGTCAGTCAAGGATTTGTAGTAACTCCTGTTATTCCACTACAGGTACTTATACATAGCATAGCATGGAAGCACCTCACAGGTAGTCTTCTGAAGAACCCTTCCAGCAGAGCTGAGAGGAGGAGAGTGTCATTTGCCCTTTACAGATCAGACACTGAGGCATACGATGTAAAGCACAGCAAGCACAGGCTGTGTATGGTAGTCAGACTGAAAGCAAGGACTGGTTTAAAGAGTGCAAAAAGGGAGCAGAAAGACAAGGTGAGTGTGTCTGCTCCAGTGGAAAGTGATTCAATAGGCATATATTTTTGTTCTCTAATCTTTGCTGTACACTTGAAATTGTTCCTCTCAGTAGAGCTGCAAGGGCCCCAACAGAACAGCTCCACACACTGTTTGCACCAAATCTGATGAGAGATACATCAGAATAGGTGGTCTCAGATAGGGCATCCCCACCAGAGACAAGATTAAGCCTTAGTTTTCTTAGTTCAGCTGTGCTGCTTTCTTTTAGAATTTACCTGGAGTGGCTGGGGTTTTTCGGGATTTCTAATATTCCTCCCAGTATTTGACATGTGTTTGCTTTCCAGATAGAGAATGTCCTTGTGGAATGAGAGTGTTAGTCTACTGAGAGATAAAAAGCTAGATCAAATAAAACATTTATGTGCCAAAAGGAAAGGCATTTTAGCTGCATCACCTTTATAAATAGTCTATCAGTGAAAGCACTCAGTGAGGAAGTGGGAGACCTCAGTATTAATTTCTTACTCGACCAGACTAGGTTGAAAGGGATGCTGTGCTGAGTGTTCCACTACAGAGCAAATAATTTGCAATGTTGGGTCAAAGGCACAGAGAACTAAAACATGAGAAGCATGTCCCCACAGTCTAGGGTTAGCCCCTTGATTAAGTGTGCTGTACATCTTGGAACCAGTCAGGTTATTAATTCTCTGATTCATGTCACTTACCACAAAAAGACCTACTTCTAGTGGCCTGCTTTCTAATGTATTAGAGGAGACTTAACATGATAGAGGCAAATAGGAATCCTCATCTTATTCTTGTTGTCAACAGGGTGAACAGCTTTCTCTGTCAGCAGACAGCTATCAGGAAAGAGCATCATGCAAAATGAATGACTGCTGTTCAGAAAAATGCTGAAACACAACTAATTGATTTTGATGTAGCAGGGAGCTACATTTGATTTGTGCCGTTTACATTCAGGACCTATAATAAACCATTTTTGGTAAGAGAGGTACATATAAACAAATTGAATTAAATGTTGGTCTACTTTTCATTAGATTTTACAGACAAGTGTAGTAAAGAAAACTGCTTTACAGCAGAATGCTATTTATTGAGAGAAAAGCTCTCTTTTTTTTCTAGTGTAAACAGTATCATCAGTGTAGTTTGTTAAAAACAATTTTGCATTGATTTCTGTTTTCCAAAAGAGAAAAATGTGGTGGTGGAAGAAAGACTGGTATTGCAGTAAGATGTTAGGTCAGGACTAAGACACCAGGTTTCCATACCTACTATTTTCCATGCCTCTCTGTCTTTTTTTTCTGTAAGATACTGACAATCTTTCTTTACCTTATAAACCATTGTGCAGTTGAATTAAAAAATGTTTGGAATAGTGTAGTGAAGGACATGTGCCAGAGGAGAGAAAAACTACTTAAAATGTCTTCTGTCATATTCTAAGGGCTGCCTCTTCAAACAAAGGCAATGTACCAACTGTAGGTATTACCTTAATTCAGATCAAGCATGGTAGTCACTGTGAGTTGAAGATACCCCACAGTAACAATTATCCACCCACTGGAGGACAGGGCATCTGGTACAAACATCTGAACAAGACTCTCTGAGCAATTTGCCACTTTTTGCTTCCTTGAGAAGCAGTATTTCTACTGTTTCCATGTTTTTTACCTCCCTAAGACTTTCTTAGGAGTTCAAAGTGTTTGGGACCCACAAAATTAAAGCCAGCTCAGTTATCAGAATAGGATCTAGGAAATTTCACAATACACCTGTGACTCTTCAAACTCCTGTTTACTCCTTTTTCACATGCTTTAAGTGTCAGACTCTCCTATTTCTGCCTTGAAACAGAGATATGCAGGGTGTATAATATGAACTGATGCTTTTTGCTAAAACTAGACTATATTCAGTGTAGCATTATTGATGCTACATAGCCTTTGGGTCCAAGTGCCAAACTGTATTTTTGGCTTAATTTCAAGGACAAAGGACAAATTTAAGCTTGGCGTTGAACACTGAAGTGAGCAATCCTCTATCTGCCCTCTCCTGTGTCATCTTTTGTATGGTCTAGCTGACCCACACAACTGAAAGACAAATTAACATTTGCTATTGTGCAACAAAAAAGGCAAATTCCTCCACTGTACTTGGCTGCAGTGCAAAGAAAGTGTGTAAATACTAATTCCCCCAGTGTTGTGGGTTGCCACTTCCTCATGCACTGTTCCCCCTCCAAATTAGAGCTTATTGCCTGAAGCATACAGTTGCTTCCTGCTCACCAACCAGGTCACAATAAGCAACCACGAAAACAAACTCACAGCATCTGGCCTTCCTCTTGCACAGCTTGTAGGTGTTCTCTCCTTCTTGAGAGTAGTCATAGTTTAAGGTCAGAACATTCTTCTGAAATGCATGTTGTTACTCACATTTCCTGCAAAATCCTTACACTTCTCAGCTGCTTTTCTAACCAATGCCAACTTTCACAGACCAACACTTTTCTTCTCTGAAAGACAGATGCAAGCAGGTAATGCTCTTCACACAGCTTATACTAAAAATATACAACAGGGTTTGTTCCTCTGGTTATATAGTCAGAAAAACCTTAATCCACATCTTCTATGGGTTTGAACAGTAGAAAAAGTTAAGCAGAGAGGATTGTATTCCTTCTGTTCTCCTATATTTACGCACAAATGTTTGCTTAAATTCCTCAGGCACAGTTACTAAAAAAGAGGCAGTGTCTACGGAAGCTCCTAAAGTCCTTGCCCACACTGAGTAGTTTCTTCATTCACAAGCAAACTGAAGTTTCCTGGGATTACTCACAAAGGATAATACAGGCCAATCTGGGCAAAGCTGCATTTAGTCTTTTACTTCAGATCGGCTTCTCAGAAATCTCGAGTCCTCTTGCAGCAACATAATTCTTATGAACAGAGATCACACAGAACAACAAGGGCCTGCTTCTTAATTCAGACGCTGATTTAAAACTGTGATCCTGTCAAATCTCCTATATATGAGGCCCCTTCCATCTGCCTCAAGCCTTGAAGAGGCTAATTCCGCGTTTCTCACTCACGCAAAACTCCCACAGAGGCAGCTGAAGGACAGCAGCACTGAGTTCCCATCCCAGCTAAGTGACACTGTTCGATATTTCAATACCCAGCCAACAATGGCACTGCTCAGAAAATTGTTTTTGAAAATGAAACATTAACTTCTCACTTAAGACTGACAGAAAATTTTCTTCACGGTGAAATGAGCAAATGAAGAGTTAAGGATGAGGTACTTGTTAAAATCGATATGGCTTCACAGCAACATTTCATTCTTCCACAACAGTAGAGAGTGTTTCAGCCAGCTCATCAGATGTGATCAAAGAAACAACTTGACGCATTTAAAACATAAAATATCTTCTCCCTTTTTTTTTGAGCAAAAGCTGCACAGACTATTTTTTCCTATATATGCTATTAGCCAACTTACAGTTGAAGCACAAACACAGTGTAGCAGAGCTGACAACTTTTTATGAAAAGTTAACACCACACAATATGTTACAAACAAATTCCAGTCTTCAGCTATTACAAGTAATAAGAGAACACTGTAATTAAAAAAAATAAATCAGCCCCATTTTACTTGAAGCATATTCAGTCATTATATTAAAAACAATTTTTATAGAAATCCTCTATATTCACTAATTTAGGGGGAAATGCATTTAAAAGGGGTGTAAACTGCACATCTTTATTGATGAATATTACTTTTTATCTAGCTCAGAAGAAATAAGATCCTTTTGAAGCACTGAATCAGATTAGAAAGATTGAAATTGCGTTGAGAAATAGATTAAAACCACAGAAAATGCCCTGTTTTTTTAAATATGCATCTGCACATAGATATTCATTATCTGCATCAATCCCTTTTAAACTTTTGGAAGTGCAAAACAAAAACAGAAGTATCATTTCCTTTATGTTTATAATGACCACAGAATATTTTTATCACAGAGAATTTACTTTTAAGGCACATCAGTCATTCCATTTATACTTTATGTCAATTAAAATCTGACTGTCAATTAAATTTCACCTCCAGATTCCCTAAATTCTACAAGGGAAGAAAAAAAAAAAAAGGAAGGACTCTGTTTACAGGCCACAATCTCATTTCAAAAGCAGTGCAACAGTGAAACCACTGTGAGTCTGCAGACTGGGAAAACCCTCTAAACCAGCAATAAGTGACAAAAGCAGACCTTCATCTTGGCAGAAACGGGCATCTCTAATGAAGCCATCCAGGAGCTCAGAGGTAGTAGCCAGGTACCATATGTTGCTTTGGTGATTATATAGTTTCTTCAGATTAAACAAACCTGAACTTTTTAGCTACATCGTTACCTACAAATAATAGGAGCTTGTTTCAGCTCTTCTTGATGTAACTTTAAAAAGAATTCTCCATTTTGCAAAAGAGAAAATGGCTTGTAATTTCCTCCTCTCTGTTGTTATTTTTTCCTCTCATTTCTCTGCCTCAGGTACATATTTGTACCAAACCATTTGTTATTTAAACCGTGCTCAAATCTTTTCACACTCTGAGCATTATTTCAAGAAAGTATCCAGGCAGTTATGCACTTAGGACTTTGAAAATGTCTCAGCTGTTTCTTTAGTGAAATCAAGCAAACTTCTAATGCATTTGGTGCAATCATCTAATACCTACTTTAGCAGAACTCTCACTTGAACATGAGTCTGTCGAATGAACACCAGAACTTCAGCCACTGACAATCTCCTTTTCCAGGGTAAAGTGAACCAAATGCTTATTATGAAAAACTGATGAAACAAAGTGACTGCTCTATCATTTCTCCTTATGACACAGAGATTTCAAGAGAAGAGAGGCTACAGACAGAGAGAACGGAGGGAGGAAGGAAAGGGATATCCAATGATTCTCAGGTATAGATTCAATTTAGCTGTTTTAAGAAGCCTGCTGTATGTGATTAGATTTCATTCTTTCAAAGAGCTGCTTGCTATGGAAAGGTTCATTTGAGGCAGATGCCAAATCCTGCTGCCAATGGAAGGAGTGACACGCATAGAATGGAGCAGTATTTACCCCATAAACAGAATACACACCTTGCAGCAGCACAGCTGGGGAAGGGATGTAAATGCTCAGCTGAGTCTTACACTTGATATGCATCCAGTGATGAACATACAGACACCAGTCCCTGCCTCTCATTCTCTTCATTGCAGTTTATGACATTTTATAAACCCATGGGAAATATGGTTTTCTTTAATAACTATTCAAACTATACTCCCCTCTTCCTCCCTCCTCCCAAAAAAATCCTCTGAAATCATAAACTAGAAATGCAAACAAGAGAAGAGAAAGCAAGCAACACTAATACTAAAGGTTTGGAACAGCTGCACCTTCTTTTGAGATTTGTTCACATACGACACTGACAATCTGCAGTGTATGCTTCTTATTAAAAAATAAATATAAAGGATTCAGTTGTCCTAAGACTGTAAATACGAAGGATTTAAAGACCTTAGTGGTGTGGTGATTGCTCTTCCTCTGAAAATCTGCATAGCAGACTGCCTTCAACTGCCTGTCTGAGAATGAGAGCAGCACAAATCCAGCCCTGAGATTAGCCTTTTGAGGGGCACTGAAAAAGAGCGAGAGGACGGGGGGAAGTTCCCCTGGGCACATGCAAGTGAAAACTTGTTCTTTTCCTTTTATCTCAGGAAATGTTAGGCAAAGTCACCAAAATCACTTTTTTTTCACTATCTGCTCCAGGACAACAAGGTCCCTAGGACACTGATCTGAGAGGGATGGAGCAGGAATTTACTGCCTGGCGATCCATCAGGGGCAAATGAGGTCATGTGGTGTATGTGCTCTTTTTCATATTTCATGAAAAAATGCAAGACTCCTAGGTTTGTCCCACTGACTAATCAAAAACTACGAGAAGAGAGGAAAAATGTTTCCCAGCCAGCTCTATAGGCAAGACCTCTCCAAAGGAAAAGAAAACCCCATGCTTTCTGTTTGACTTCATCCCTTGTGCAAAATCATGATTCAGAAGGTTTTAACAGTACAAAGGTTTATTTAGAAAAGAGTTTGGATTGTTCTTTAGGGTTTTTTGGCAAACATTTAAATCCTTTCATAACTCAAAACACTGTCAGTGCTTGGTACTTTGCACTTTCCTTCCCCACACAAGCAGTAAAAGCCAATTTCTTACTGGGACAAATTCACCATAGGCCCCAACTGCTCTATTTATAAATACTGAAATCTCCACCATCACTGCCACTTAACCCTTTCCTCTTGAAGTCTGTTTTTGTTTTTCCACAAAACTCCAGAGCCCATAAAAGCTCACTGCCTCCCAGACTCAGTGTCTTAGCCTATTTTCTGCTGCAGGCTCCCCACACCCTCCATCAGGGCTCAAAGACAATCACTGTCCTTCCCATTTACCCATCCAAACTCCAGCACTGCTCCTCCAGCACCATGTTGCCCATCTGTACCACAGTGAATGCCCTCAGCCTCCCCAACACCACCCCTGTAACCCACAGCACCACCCTGCTCCACCAAGGGGGCCAGCCCTCTTCCCTAAGCCCAAACCCCATGTTCTCTTCCCTCCCTTCTTCTCCAGCATAGAGCCTTCTCCTTCTCTTTTAACTCTATTCCTTCTCGAGGCAAATCCATCCCTCCAGCTCAGTGCCGGAAGTTCTTCTTCTTCTTCTTAAAAAGAATGTGTTTAAAGGACCTGCGGAAGTCCTGATTGAAGATGGTGTAGATGACTGGGTTGAGGGAGCTATTGCAATACCCAATCCAGAAGAAGAACTTGAAGAGAGTTTCAGGGACCTCGCATGCCTCCCGGCAAATACCATAGAGGCTGTAGCTGAAGAAGAAAGGGAACCAGCAAACTACAAAGACCCCCATGACCACAGCCAGCACAAAAGTGAAGCGTTTCTCCCGGGCCTGGGCAACTTTCTTACGGCAGATGCTGCTACGCTTCCGGCGACGGCGATATGAGAAGAACTGCATGGAGCGATTGCTGGCGCGGGACAGGCGGCTACTGGAGTGCTTGGAGGAGTATGAGTAGGAGAAGGACTGGCTCTTGCTGCTCTTGCGGGGATGCTCCTCCCGGCTCCGCCTCCGCCTGCTTTCTGAGGTGCTGCTCTCCTCCAGCTCAATGTCCTCCAGCTCAGAGGCTTTGCGCCAGTGGTGAACCGAATAATGTCCATTCTCTCCCAACTGCATCCTCATGGACGTGCAGCCGCCAGCAGCGCGGCTCAAGCCATTCTCAGTCTGGGAGGACCCCTCTGGCATCGTACGCTTCTCAGAGAGGGTCCTGGTCCTTAGCTTGGCCACGCGGTAGATGCGGATATAGACCAACACCATGATGAGGCAGGGGGCAAAGAAAGAGCCTATGCAAGAAGAAAGGATGTACCATGTCTCGTCATTGAGCTTGCACTGGGGAAAGACATCTCCTTCAGGGTCCCGGTACACGGAGATCAATGGCGGGAAGGAGATGATGGCTGAAATGAGCCAGACCGTGAGGATGATGGCCTTGATCCGCCGGGGTGTCCGTTTGAGGTTGTACTCCACCGCCTGTGTGACCGACCAGTACCTGTCGAGGCTGATGGCACACAGGTGGACAATGGACGAGGTACAGAAGAGCACATCCAGCGCCAGGTAAATGTTACACCAAGCCTTGCCGAAGTACCAGTAATTCATCAGCTCGTTGGCTAGGGAGAAAGGCATGACCAAGGTAGCCACCAGGATGTCCGCGCTGGCCAGGGACACCAGGAAGAGGTTCTGGGGGGCTCTCAGAGCCCGGCTGGTGAGCACAGCTATCACCACCAGCACATTTCCCACGATGGTGAAGACGATGAGAAAGCCCACCACCGCCGCCAGGCT